>NW_027155811.1:302-6726 GCF_002600585.1 Cystoisospora suis | reverse complement strand
CTTTCTACCCCTGATTTCCCTAGAATGGCTGGATCTGCATAGTTCTGACCTTGGTCTGGAACGGGTCAGAGCAAAACCTCTGACACATACTATTACACATACTACATATCACGGGCTCTATTAGACATACTCAGTAGCACACATATTATTACACATACTAAATATCGTGCATACGTTTACACACAGTAGATAACATACATTCTATTTCACATACTAGGTCACCCACATACTATTGCATATACTAGATGTCATGCATACTATAACACATGCTAGAAACTTATATGCTAATGCTAAAAGTAGAAACCGACAAACTATTACCCATACTAGATACCACACATAATATAACACATATTAGATATCATATACGCTGTTAGACATATTAGGTCACCCACATACTATTACACATACTAGATACTGTGCAAGATAGCATAGGTGTTGTTGTTATGCATAGTAGATCACGTATATATTACTCCGTGGCTATATAACACACATTGTATTTCACATACTAAGGAACGTACATACAACTAAGCATAATAAGTAGCACATATACTATTACACACACTGAATATCATGCATACTACTACGCATACTAGAGAGCGTACATACTATTACACGTACTGGATAACATACACACTATTTCACATACTAGATAAGACACGTACTCTTGCTCATATCAGATATCATGCATACTATTACACATGCCAGAAACTCAAATACTAATGCTAAAAGTAGAAAACCTATATACTTTCACAAATACGAGGTAACATACATGTTATAACACTTTTTGAATAGCACACACACGATTACACATACTAGGTAACTCACACACTACTACACACTGTTACACATACTAGATATCGCGCAAGATAGCATTCGTGTTGTTGTTATGCATGGTAAGTCGCATGTATATTACTCCGTGGCTATATAGCACACATGATATTTCACATATCAAGGAACGTACAAACCATCAGACATAATAAGTGGCACACATACTATTACACACACTGAAGATCATGCATACTGCTACACAGAGTAGAGAGCGTACATACTATTACACATACTAGATAACACACACGTTAGTACACATACTGGATATCGTACACGCTACTACACATACTAGGTAACCCACATATTAGTACATACACCCCTACACTAAGTAAGATTCATACTGTTACTCATACTAGATATCGTGCATACTATTACACATGCTAGATATCGCACATACTATTACACACATTAAGTAACATACGTACTATTTCACATACTAGAGAACACACATGCTATTACACATACTAGATAACATAAATACTATCACACATACTAGATAACACCCGTACTATTACACATACTCGGTATCATGCACACTATGGCGCATACTAACTAGCACACATACTATTTCACATACTAGATATCGCACATACTATTACACACATTAGAGAACATGCATACTATTACGTATACTAGATATCGTGCATAGTTTTACGCATACTAGGTAACATACATATTGTAACACATACTAGTTAACACACATACTATCACACACGCTAGATGTCATACATACTATTACGCATGCTGCAATACGTACTCACTAGCGCACTCGGTAGAAAACCTACGTATTATTGCACAGACTGAATAACATACATAACACATGCTAGCTATCATACACACTACTACATCCTGTTACGTGTACTAGAAGGCATGCATACTATTACACATACTGCACGCGGAGTCGCGTCTTGTCGAGTGGCGAATCCGTGTGCACCCCGCAACTCAACCCCCAGTGTGTTCTCTAGGAGCCACCCCGCAACTCAGCCTGCAGTGTGCTCTTTAGGAGTTTCTTCTTGCTCAACAGCCACGTAAGACAGCAGATATTGTATATAATATCACACGTGCTAGATACCATACATGCTGTTACCCACACTAGATAACGGGCATACCATGAAGCATGGTAGATAACACAAATGCTATTACGATACAAGGTATATGTTAAGATTTTGCAATCCTGCCTTGATCGCCACCAAATAGTGACTCATTTTTAGCAGAATGGCGATCGTGAGCCATACGAAGCCAAGGCAAACGGCCACAGCCGGCCGAAGTTCCACAGGCGTAACGACGTAGCGGGGCAACAAGGAGACCCCGCGGACCAGTGTTAACAGCAATCGATTCTAGGGACTAAGAGCTCCCTACCACGAAAGCAACAGGACCGGGGAAGCAAACGGAGATTCAGCAGGTCGATACACATCAAGACCAGAAGGCGGGAACACGGCAAGCAGACCGGAAGAAGTTCCCAGAGGCCGGGAACGGCCAGACCACGCGCTCGGCAACCTAACAATTGAGAGACGGGCTCAGCAGGGGTAGACCCGGAGAAGGACAGCCCCGGAGAAGGCGAACTCGACTCGCCAGAACCCTGAGCATCCCCAGCAAACCACCGACGCACCGCCTATACCGTCCAGAGACAGGAAAGGAGTACGGCCGGGGCGACGGAAAGAGTCTGACGCCTCCTAAAGGAGGCTAAAAGAAGAAGGGGAATCCCAGGGACCTATTGGGAGCATCCCAAGAACCTGGAACCATGTTTCGTGTGGGGGAAACCCATGACCTCGTATCCCTAATCTAGGGGGGAAGTCGCGACCTTCATGGCGGCTTTGCGCGGCACTCAGGCCCCGCGCCGCCTTGAGAATAGTTTAGCTAGGTAGAGGAAAAGACGACGTATCTAGAGATACCCGAATTATAGCCGTAGGAGCAAATTTAGGAAAATCGATATTTTGCACCGAGATAGCGGCGTCTACCCCGCAACTCGCGCATAGTAGAGCACGAATTTGGCCGATCTCAGCGGCCAGGCCACCTAGAGCAATAATTCGAGGCGCGTTAGGCACCTTTCGCGATTTTAGGAAGTTTTATAACCCCGCATTAAGGCGGTAGTGCATTCTTTCGAAAGTTCGCAACAGCCGGACTTTCCAATGCTCGCGCGAACCGCGCTAAGTAGCACGGGCACAGTACAGCGTACACACTAGACCAGGAGGGCTCCTAGTGGAGCCTAACAAGTGTAATAAGGATAGGGAAGCCTATCCAGAGCCTCGGAGCTCAGGAAAATTCAATAAAACAAGAAAATACCAGAAAGGCCAGATACAGGCCGAACCCGAGGACTAATATTCGGGCAGCCAAGCTGACCCACGGACCCGGAGGGCGAAACTACGGTCCGTGGATTTTTGGAAGTCGACATTAGGGCTCCTAGAGGAGCCTAATCAATAGCTAAACCACCTAGCGTAGCTAGCACACTCGTAGGTAACCTAAAAGAGGCCAAAGGAGGTCAGGAATTTGCTCGCGGGAGATTCTCCCGCCATAGAAGCAGCATGCACTGGCGGCCTCAAGACAACGTAGGGAATATAGCTTTTCTTGTGCCTCGGGAAAGGAAGTTAGTACCGATGTGGGGATACCTGACTTGAAAGTGAAATTAGGGGAACAGACGATGTTTCACGACTTTCTCATCGCCTGTGTAGGATATGATGTGCTTATAGGTTTTGATTTGCTTCAGAAGGGAGGTCTAGTGTCCGACCTGCTACAACTAGTAAAAGAATCTTAAGGACAGTGGGTTGAGGCCCCGGTTCTACCTGGATGGGAATACGATCAGAAGGAAGGATTAAACAGCCCTTGGGATGATAATGACGGAGAGGCTATCCTCTTCGAGGGACCAACGACTCAGCTGCGTCCGAGTTTCTCCCAGATCGAAGATATTCCTGAAGATAGCCTCCCAGTGCTGACCTGGAATAGGAGGACCATTAATAGACATAAAGAAACATCGGAAAGGAGGCAGTTGAGGAAGAAGAGGGAAAGAATCAAGTTCGAGGTTAGCGAATCTGACTCGAACGTCGAAGAAACCAATCAAAGAGAGAGAAAGAACCCACGGAAGAGAAGAATCACGCTGGAAAAAGCCCTCGTCATGAAGAACCCGAAAGGACAACAGGACAACTCATCACCAAAAGAGGAACCGACAGGAGACCCCGAGGACCTACCTTTTAAGTCTTCAACAGCGGTAGAAGAGGCCTTGGGAACCTTTAAGATCGAGGGATCTAAAGAGAACAGGACCAGAGGAAGGAAGAAGAACTCAGTTAGTCGAGTTGAATTAGTCCCTTTAAAGAAGGTTAGGAAAGAAATGAGGCAGCACCAAATAGAAATTATCGGGTTTATAAAGATAGAACCATTGGAGGAATTCAGGGGAGAAGAAGGGAAGGCATCCAAACTCTTGGGCCAGCATAAGAAGCCAAGTGAGAGGATTAAAAAAATGGGGGGCACATTGGACGAGGATACAGCTAATCTTGTGGATGATTTCCAAGAAGTCTTTGAAGAACTCCCGCCTATAGGAGTTTGTGAGCGACCTACAAAGCACCAAATCAAACTGATCCCAGGCGAAGTCCCACGATATCCAACTCGAAATTACAATCTGTCCAGCGACGATTTGGCCGAGCTTAAACGACAAAGCAAGGACCTGTTAGAGAAGAAGTTCATTGAGCCCACTCAAGCTCCCTTTGCCGCCCCAGTGTTTCTGGTACCCAAACCAGGCGGGGAAGGTTTAAGAATGGTCGTGGACTACAAAGCCTTGAATAAGATTACAATAAAAGACGAATGCCCTCTACCACGAATCCAAGATCTTATCCAACGTTTAGGGAAGGCGCAATGGTTTACCAAGTTGGAACTTCAGAACGGATATTACCAAGTACAAGTTGCCCCAGAAGACCGATGGAAAACAGCCTTCAAGTGTAGGTGTGGGACCTTTCAGTTTCGAGTAATGCCTTTTGGCTTGGCCGGGGTGCCTTCTACCTTTCAACGCCTAATGCAAAATGTGTTCATAAACGAACTAGATGATTTCGTTGTGGTATATTTAGATGATGTATTGGTATATTCGGAAACAAAGGCGGAACATCTGTGCCATCTACGAACGGTCCTATACCAAATTAAAGATCAACAGTTGTACGTGGGGCTCAATAAATGTGCATTTGTAACTCAGAAAGTGAAATATCTCGGATACATCATCCAACAGGGAAAGATATCCCCGGACCCACGGAAGGTTGAAGCTTTGAAGAACTACCCCGAGAAACTGGAAAATGTACGGCAAGTTAGGGGGTTCCTAGGACTAGTAGGATATTATCGACAATTAATCCAGAACTTCAACGAAAAAGCCAAGCCCCTCCATGACTTACTCAGGGAGAAGAGTCAATTGGTATGGAGACCTAAGCATTCTCAAGCTGTTAAAGAACTAAAGGATGCCCTGATCAATGTGACCATGACCAACATCTTCAATCCTGACCTTCCCCTGGTTATCAAGACGGACGCTTCGAAGTATGCGGTCGGCGCAGTCCTTGAACAAGATGGGAAGCCTATTGCTTTTGAGTCTCGGAAGAAGCTAGGACATGAAGTAGATTACCCTGCATAAGAAAGTGAGTTATTAGCTATCGTGTATGCTTTAACTACATGGAAGCATTTTATTGGCATCAGACCTGCTACTATAGAAACAGACCATGTTACTCTTAGCCGCATGTTAACGCAAAAAAAAGTAACATCCAGATTAGGGTATTGGTTAGATAAATTAGCCGACTTTAACTTCCAAGTTCTCTATAAACCAGGAAAGCAAAACCTAGTAGCCGACGCTTTAAGCCGCAGACCAGACTACATGGAAAGAGTTGTTATGCTAATGGAATCCCAGAGACCGAGAATGAATAGCCGAAGAGCCCCCGGAGAAACCGCAAGACTCAATTGGGAGAAAGCGTACAACAACTGCGAGGATTTTAAGGAAATCGTCAAAACGTGCAAGGAGCTTGGAGTCGACGAAGACACCGGGAAGTTTATTCCGCTGATTGAAAGGGGGAGAGTATATCATTGGAAAGACAATCTGCTTTGGGTACGAGTAAGAGAAGGTTGGAGACTGTGTACACCTACTAAGGATAAAAGACTGGAAGTTCTACAAGGATTCCACGACGACTTTTTAGCCGGACACCCCGGTATTGACAAGACCATTGCTGATATCGAGAAGATTTTTTGGTGGCCAAACATGAGGGGAGAAATCGAGAGGTATGTGAGATCGTGCTCTGCATGCGCTCAAGGGAAAGCTTCATATACTAAATACGGAGGGTTGTTATGTCCTATGTCAACACCTAACTTTCCATGGGAAGTGATTAATATGGACTTGATTTTGGGATTACCAAAAGGGAGAAACGGTTAGGATGCAATCGTAACCTTTGTGTGCCAACTAACTAAAATGGCTCGCTTCATCCCGGTATATCAGACAATAGGTGCGGAAGGATTGGGCCATGTATTAGTTCGAGAAGTAGTACGCCTACATGGAGTACCGAGTGCTATTGTTAGTGATCGTGATAGTAGGTTTACTAGTGAAATATGGAAAGGAATGCGCCAATGTCAGGATTTTACAATC
>NW_027155811.1:0-196 GCF_002600585.1 Cystoisospora suis | reverse complement strand
ATTGGATCGGAACATGAAGCTAAGAAGACGGACGAAGTAACCGAAGCCGGAACACGATGATCTAAAGACCCAAGAACGATTGGCAAGCAAAGCGACCGATAGATCACTTCGGAACCGCCCGGATCAAGAACGTATCGAAGGAACTAACCCCTAAGATGCCGTACAGGCAACCTGGCCTTCTCTAGACGGCATCAGC
>NW_027155810.1:5161-5590 GCF_002600585.1 Cystoisospora suis | reverse complement strand
TAGATAGATAGAAAGGTTCCTGATGGATAAAAAAGAGAGATGAGTAGATGAACGAAGAAGAGATGGACAGGCAATAAGAGAGAGGATGCATGAGAGATATTTTCTTCTTCGTTTTCTTCTTACGAGAAAGACGGTGAGGTTGCTTCTTACCCTTCTTGAACTTGAGACCGTTGTTTCTTTTGCTGGTTTAACACGATCTAGAGCGAGGAGAATACCAACTAGCCATAGTGGTGTGATAGGCTGTCTAGGTTGTCCCACAGCCAGCTGGACAAACTGAAGTAGAAGGCTCCAGACAGCTTCAACTTCCTCCTGCTGTTGATTTGGCGCAGAGCCACTCGCAGAAGAAGAAGAAGCTGACGCTAGACCTCCTCCCCCTCCTAAAGCTCCTGTGACTGTTGAAGAAGATGAAGAAACAGGATGATGCTTGGA
>NW_027155810.1:4717-4949 GCF_002600585.1 Cystoisospora suis | reverse complement strand
ACAATAGAGGAAATGAAGGATGATAGATTCTCTCTGCTTTCCTGTTGTATTGAGCTCGGCAAATAGCGGCACAAGCCCAAATGACGAACGAGAAGCCAGAGAAGAAGTAGAAGTGCATGCGGGAGATAAATACAAAAGACGTGGCGCTAATGAAGACGAACCTTGTTTGGTCTTCCCTGAGGCTGTATATACACCTCCTCCTCCTCCAAATAAAGAAGAAGCTGAAGAAGAT
>NW_027155810.1:3956-4125 GCF_002600585.1 Cystoisospora suis | reverse complement strand
TATGAATATGTATGTATGTATTTTCATATACATATATGTGTGCTGAAGGAGTCCAGGTGTAGATACACCCGAGGCGAACGATCCTCCTAACACCTACAGAGATATAGAGAGAGAACTCGTGACAAACCTCATGAAAGACGGGCAAGACAAAGGAGAAAAAAGAAGAAGA
>NW_027155810.1:0-3768 GCF_002600585.1 Cystoisospora suis | reverse complement strand
TCGTTTCTTCTTTCTTTTCTTCTTCTCGTGCGGCTCACCCCAGACTTACGTGAGAACTGCACTCGGCATCTGTTTGAGAATGAAGAGAAGAGCTCCAATCTTCTCTCGATCTCCATTCAAAGCCAAACCCCACACTGCTAGGCAGCTCTGGACGAACTGACGTGGAAAGCTAAAATACATAGAGAGAGACATAGACAGATTGAAGATAGCAAAATTGATATAAATAGGTAGATTACGAATAATTAAAGACAGGTAGATCAAAAAGAGATTGATAGATAGATAGACAAAAGAAAGAAAGATAGACTAAGGAAAGATAGATAGATAGATAGGTGTAGGGTATTGTCGCGACTACCGAGTGAGAAGAGACCTAGGTGACCGATCACTGCATGCGAGAGTTATTCTCAGTGGGACAGAGAGTATTTATGATAGAGGAAGAAGATAAATATAGCAATGGGGTTAACGACGACCTTAAGATAACTCCACTCACTACATCACAATGTACATATAAACATACATGTACATATATATATACATATATATTATATATACATTCTACAGAATATCCTGTTTTAGATACTGTATATGCATTAACGCATGCACATATAGAGATGCACCGCCGGACGGACTGAAGATTCTCGAAGTAGATACGACACGAGAACAGTCTTAGTGACCTCAATATCTTTCGTACGTACATATATACACTGGAACAACACAGACCCGTATATTAGCCGAATCAAGACAGGTTCGGGTGTACATACACCGGCAAAAACAAAACTATGAGCGACCCTCTCTCCTTCCCTCCATGAAGGAACGTGAGTGAAAACCGTGGGCGGCCAGGCTTACTCTTCTCTGTGAATGTCACGACGGCTTTTACGACAGATGGATAGATAGATAGATTAAAGATAGATATATAGATAGGTGGATACGCAGACAGGTTAGAGATGAACAGACAGATAGATATATACATAGATAGATAGATAGAGGGCTAGAGGCAGGTACAGAGACTAACGATAGACAGGTAGACGAATGATAGATCATTCAAGATAGATTGAAAGTACATAGATAGGCATCTACAGAAAGAGTTTTGCATGCCGCACAGTACGGATTTTCTCACACGAAGTGTGATAGAGAGATGTGTCTGTTAAGAGTGGAGACTACTACACTACGGTATCTTCATACTCATTCCTGGCATATACCTACCGCCATCACCGACACATCAACTCGAGTTCTCCTCCCCTTTCTTCTCTTTTGAAGCCGAGAGAGAAGATCCTATCAAACAGAGGAAGAAAGAAGAGGTCTAGAGAAATCTAACCTTTTGAAGAGAACTTCCATGACTTCAGTAACTTTCAGCCGAACCGCTTCTTCATTCCTTGTCGCATCTAAATCAGCTACACCTAATCCTCCTCCTCCTCCTCCTTCTTCTTCTCCTCTTGTTCTGCTTCCCCCATGACTTTCTCCTTGTTCTTTTCTTTCTCTCCTTTTCCCCTCTCGCTCTCTTCCTCTTCTGCTTCTTGAACCTTCATCGAGCCATGTCCTCCTATCATGATGTCCCTCGCCTTCTCCTTGTTCTCCTCCTTGTTCACCTCCCTCCCCTCTTGTCTCAGCACTCCGAATATAAGCCGGAGAACTGCGGCCACTGATTTCACGCCGTTCTATATCAAGTGGATCGAAGCTCCGAGGTGCACCATTCTTCTTCAAAGGGACTGACGAAGAAGAAGACGAAGATTCTGTACGTTTCTCTCTATCAGAAAGACGGGTGGCGTGATCGCTGCTATATGAAGATCCATCTAGGATGTCTCCTTCTCTTCTGACGTTTGTTCCATTGCTCTGACTTTCTTCATTTCTTCTCGAGCTTCGTTCCTCACTTCTTGCACTCCTTTCTTCTTCTCCTCTTTGTCTTCTCCATGAAGCCTTTACTAAGCAAGAAGAAGAGAAACGTGAAGAAGAACAAGAAGGAAGATGAGGCCGATGAAAATGGCGTCGCAAAGTGGCGCCTACAGCAGCTACACAAGCGACCAGTATAGTTGGGAGAAGAAGAGTGACCGAGGCCATTACTCTCTGTTGCTCTTCATTCATTGAAGAAGAGTCTTTATGAAACGGATCAACGTCTCCATTCACATGAGAAGAAGCCCAGCCGAAGATATCAAAGAAAGGAAGAAGAGCCCCTACAAACGAGAAAGAAGAAAGACAGAAAGATGAAAAAGAAAAGAAAACGGCGAAGGTGAAGGGGCAGCCACATGAGACCATCAAAGGCACCTCCCTTCACGTCAAGATGTACGAACGAGAGAGAGAGAGAGAGAGAGAGACACCCCGAGCAACTATGATCCCCAGTGGTGAGCTCAGGGACGGCGAAGCAGGAAGAAGAAGAAGAGGAAAGAAAGGGTCAGGGGGGGTGAAGGGACGAGTGGCGAGACTTCACTCGGCAGAAAACTAAAGCAACGCTGAAGCGAAGGAATGAATGAGAGAAAAAGAAGAAAGAGAGAGAGAGAACTTTCTTGTCTTAGAGAATGAACTCCATAAAAGGAAAAGATGGAAACTTCTTCGACCTTCTTGTCTTCTTCTCTCAGACCGCATGCAAGTGATGCATGTATGAATGAATATGTATGTATGTCTGTGTATGCATGTATGTCTATGTGTGTATGTATGAATCCATACATTCACAGACCTCTACGCATATACGAAGATCCCCCTTCCACACATACCTAGGAAACTGAAGACAAGAAGAAAAGGACAATGGGGAGATAAAGAAAGAGTGAGAAGGAGAGAAGGAAAGAGTAAGAAAGAGAAGGGAAACCTTACCAGCTGACTGTGGCTCTCCGCCTGCAGTCCCCCCAGCTGAAGAGCCACCGAGAGCCGCGCGATCAACGACGTATTGCAAAACATCATGGAGGCCGTTAAGGAAGGAAATCGAAGACCCAAAGAAAACTAAAGAAGACGAAGAAGAAGAAGAAGAAGAGGCTGGGCAATCTCTCCAAGCTTCTCGCCTTCTCTCACTCTTCCTATAAGGACCACCTTCACCACTATGAAGACCACGACGGCCCTTTGCGAAGATCTCCTTACACACACCGTCCATTTTGTCGTCGAATCGAGTGGAAGAAGAACTACTATTAGTAGAAAGACCCCTCTTCTTCTTCTTCTCTATTCCTTCCTCTCGTCGCCATGGGGGGTGGCGGTGGTGCGCATGGCCTTCTCTCTTGTTTATAGATGGCGCCGGGAGATGAAGAAACGCTCCGTCCCCTTCGCATGCAGCACCTTTGAGAAGACGCTTCTTGAAGGGAAGAAGAAAAGGATGGCTTGGATGGAGATGCGAAGAAGAAGAAGAAGAGAAGGATTGAGAGAGCTCACTCTCTCTCCTTCTTTCTCGGCGGGTTCGTAGAGATGTGCCATGTGAAGAGAAAGAAGAAGAGGAAGAGGTTAAAGGGGGACAGACAGCGAGAGCCACTTGGGAGCAAAAGAAATGGATCATCGTATATGAAGCTTCTGAAAGTCTCTCAGAATCAAGATATCTACAAAGAAAGAGGGGGAAAGAGTGAGAAAGAAAGAAAGAAAGAGTGAGAAAGAAAGGAAGAACAGAAGAGCTAAGAAAGGAAGGAAGAGGGAAAAACGAAGGAAGGAAGAAATGTAAAAAGAAGAAGGCTATAGCGGCATCTAGACTGGGGCCCTCTTGACCTAGGGTGAAAGGCAAGCATACACACGCATAGATAGAAAGATAGATAGATTAAAGATAGATAGATAGATTAAAGAGAGATACATAGATTAAAGATACAT
>NW_027155809.1:20383-20513 GCF_002600585.1 Cystoisospora suis | reverse complement strand
TCTTCTTTCTCTCTTTTCGCGAATGTATCTTCACTCTCTCTCTCTGTATGTAGGCACGTGTATATTTATATACAGTGGTGTATATGTATCTGTCTTCGTGCGAATATAGAGACCTGTATGGAGAAGGGAC
>NW_027155809.1:17372-19966 GCF_002600585.1 Cystoisospora suis | reverse complement strand
TCTTTAATCTATCTATCTATGCGGGTGGACTGATATATAGAGTAGGTGTTTAGGCTTGGTCGTGGGTGAGTATGTTTGGTCAGGCAAGGACATGAAATAGTCTCACTCTTTCCCTTCCTGTTTGGATCCACCTCTTATAGAGAGAATGGATCGCCGAGACCTTGCACAGATCTATATAGCCAGAGAGAGGGTATGATGAGAGGGGTGTCTCTTCTTTCTTTTTCTCTCTCCTCTTCTCTTTGAAACGGACGTCTTTTCGCCTTCCTCATCTACTTGTGAAGGCTTTCTGTCCTCTTTCTTTCTCTCTCTTCTTGTTTTGCTTCCTTCCAGGTGAACTTAGCTTTCTCTCTTCACTCTCCGTATCCTGAGGAACGCAATCGCCTTGTAAGGACACGCCTTGTATTCTGATATAAAAGAAGAGGAAGAAAAGAAACACACACGCCAGCAGCATATCATTCATATGTAGACAAGATAGAAGTCTTGCTCTTTCACTCCCCAGGTGGAAGGTCCCCCTAGCAAACAAGCCTAGTAGTAGTATCTATGGCACAGGGGATAGAAGTTAGACGTCATCTTCACTGGCAATGCTCCTCTTTCGAGGATACATACCTGTGGTTCTCACTTCTCCTTACACCCAAATGTCCATAGAGCTGCACGCCTATCTATCTATCTATCTACATGAGGGCCTTTGTCATTGTAGTTGGGAGAGACAGGTGTACAGAGAGAGCATTCGCAATGACTGAAGGGATGAATGAAGTTTGTTTACGGTTCCTTCCCTCCGGGGGGAGTCAGAAGGATTCATCCTTTCCCTCCACGCTTGAAGTAACAGCTTAAGACCATGTTTCTTACTCATTACTTTGCCTGAAGTGCTTTCTTCTCTCTTTTCTTCTTCTTTCTCTTCCTCTTCCTCTTCCTGTCCTCGCGGTCGTTTAGTCTCTCGGCACGAGAGAAGCTCTTGATCCTCCTATGTACTTGCGTTGTTGTAGCTAGCTCGATAGCCAACTAGATATATCTAGCCAGTCAGCTAGTTAGGGAACGCGATAGGTAAAGAGTTCTTTGATGCACGCCCGAAACGGCATACCGAAAGGAGAGAGAGGAAAGACAAGTGCGTCTCAAGCCCTCACTCTGAAGGCTGTATGGTGTCTATGAATGGAGCGAATGACTACGAAGAACGAGTCACTGCTGTTGCCGTCACGACTATAAGAAGAGAGAAGGTGATCGAGTGTATGTACGCCTGAGAGAAAAGCTTCTTGACTCTTCTCCCAGACTTCGTATGTATGTCTCCGCAGGTGCCTGCAAATCGCATGTATCCCTTCGAGGAAGTTTTTGCTTTACTTGACGAAAGACTAGCGAAGACAGGCAGAAGAGTCTGGATCTCTTATATTCTCATTCAAGGTATTCTTCATATTTACATCCCTACTCGCTTCTTCTTTCTTAATGCTGTTGCATGCATTGGAGACGCGTGTCTCCCTAGTGGACAGACTCACGTTCTCCTTTTCTTTTTCTTCTTCTTGTGATCCTCGTCTTCTTTCTCTTCACCCCTATCTTCGTCTCTCGCCTTTTTCTAAGCTAACCTCTGCTGTTCTCTGCTTGTTTTCGTCTTCAGCTTTCTTCCTTCCTTAGCCTTCTCTCTGTTACTTGTCTCGTAATTCTTTCTTGCTTTCTATCTCTCTCGCTTTCATTCAAGCATCCATTCATTCATTTCCCCCAGCATTTCAGGCGATGCCTCCTTTCTTCATATTGCGAAACACGAGCTTTCTTGGTGACTGGGGCTTTCTCTCTCCATCTGCATCTGAGCCTCTTCGGTCTTCTTTTTCTCTCCGTGTTCTTTATCTTTCTCTCGCTTTACTTCATTCGGTCTCTATACCTGTCTTTCTCTCTCTCTTATTCTTCTTCTATCGTCTTTCCTATCTTCTCCTTTTTTCTCTCTTCAGGAAAGAATGCAAGCGATGAGCATGCAAGGGCTGTAGCCTCGATTCTACGAGAGCGCCGGAGAGAGACGAGACACCTCTATCATGTAAACCTTATCCCCTACAATAAAGGTAGGCCAGGTGTCTCGATGATTTACAGAAAGAGCAGGAAAGAGTGATTCCAGAAGGGGAAAAGAAAGACTAAATTTCTCCCTAGAAGTCTCTCTCTCTCTCTCTCTAGTTCCTTTTCATCCCATCGCCTTCTGCTGCTTTTCGAACGTCGCTGTATGTCTCTATCGCTCGTACAAAGCCGGCCACAAGACGGGGTAGAGAAGAGAGGGAGAGGGCGAGCGAGAGAGTCAACTGTACATACAGCAGGTTGCTCATAACCTGATAGGGGACGTATCATGAGAGAAGGAATGAAGAAAAAGACTTCAAAAAAGAAAGGATGCACAGGGGGATTGGCGGAGAAGCAGTTGCTTTTGTTCATCTGAGTGCTTTCGCTTCTTCATTCGTCTTCTCCTGCCTGGTCATTGGCATGAAGAATACACTTCTAAGGAAAAGTATCCTCTCCTCTGCATGCTACATACGTCTTAACGAAGCCTGAGAAGTATACGCTATCTATCTATCTACTTTTTATCTATCTATCCATCTATCTTTCATTTATCTATCTTTCATCTATCTTTA
>NW_027155809.1:14525-17192 GCF_002600585.1 Cystoisospora suis | reverse complement strand
ATCTATCTATTGATCTATCTTTAATGTATCTATCTATCTATCTTTAATCTATCTATCTATCTATGCCTAGTCCATCTGTCTTTAGTATATCTATCTGCCTCTCTATCTTGAATGTATTTCTCTATCTATGCATCTACTTACCAATGATCTATCTCTCTATGCCTAGTGTATCTTCTGCTTGAGTGTCCATCTTTCTGTTTACTTGCCATTTTCATCATCGGGAGTGTTCTTACCTCTTCTCCACACTCTAAATCTCCGTCAGGTGTACGCACACCGCCACCTCCCGACCTCAGACTCTCTCTCATCGCTCCCTGCTTTTTGAACGTCAGGAAAGAAGTTTTTTTCTTCTCTGCATGCGTCTCCTCTATGGTACAGCTTATGGAGTAGATCCCTCCATGGAGACCCCTTCACGTTCAGAAGTTGTACGATTCCATGTAAGTGTCTACGTCTACTCGTACACGTGCCGATCTGACTGATCTCCTCTCCGATTCAAGACGCAGACAGAGGTCATGGTATCTGCGGGTGGGTAGTAACGGGGGCCTTGGAGAGGGAAAGGAAGAATCTATAAGGAGAGGAGAGAAAGAGAAGAATCAGCGAAGTTGCTTTCGAAGTATCGATGCTTGTTGTTGTATCGAGATGTAGTTGAAGATTCTCACAACGATCTTGGCTCATTTCACATATCTAGCTAGCCAATGATTCTCCCCCTTCTCCGTGTGTTCATTCTTATCATCATATACATCGACATCTAGATCTACCTAGATCACTCTGAATCGACGCGAAGTCTATTCTATGATTCCTCTAGGTGTGTCGATCTTTCCCCCTGGATAGATGCGCTCGACATCTTCTCTACATCGATGTGCTCTACGCGTATATACACCTACAGAAGAATACCTATGTATGTTCGGGTTGCATATGTACACCGATGTAGGCTTACCTATATATGTTTATATGCCGCTGTCAAAGTGACTGTCGAAGATAAGAAGTCGTTAGGTGCTGCATGAGTATGGAGGACTGTGCACCTACCTGCGTTGAGCTTTATGAGAGACTTCCTTCCTCCCTCGGTTTTCTGCTGTTTCACTCGGATTTCACAGAGGGGCTTTACAGAAGGGCGAGGAGTCATATGCTATGTACGAATCAAGTCGACTGCATGTTCTTCTCCTCTTTCTTTTTCAAGCCCCCCTTGTACACATTCATTGACGCGCATACATGACCACTCCTACAGCATATACATGTTCGTACATACATACCTGCGTCCATACAAACATATTCGTGCGTACGTCTTCGCATACGTCTCTCTCTATATGTGTAAATCTATATACAGGTATGGATACTTATCTAAATCTTCAACAGATCTGGTGTGGGAGATCGTCCGCCTTGATGTGTAGCGGACCTAGCGTGGGTGCGGAGATATCACTACAGTATAGAGAAGACAGATAGCTAAAAGGGAGATGTGCCTCTCTATTCTCTGTATGCTATGTATGATCTGACAGGATATACTCAAGGAACATAACATATCTGTCTCTATAAGGTAAACCGAGAGCGACTTGTCTGACTCTTTATTAGTGTGACCTCCTTCACAATGGTGTATGTACACCGCCGACTCCTCCTATTCATCGGTTACTCCTAGTATTACGATGGTTGCTATTCTTTCCTTCCTCTCTGCCGGAAAGAGGTTTGAAAAAAAAGAGGCTGAGAGCTCCAGTAGATGAAATAGATAAATGGATAGATATAGATAGCTAGAATAAAGATAGAGAGATAGATTGATCATGGATGGATTAAAGATAGATAGATAGATTAAAGACACATAGATAGATAAAGATAGATAGATATATAGATACTAGCGAGAGACCATGATAGATGGACGGATAGACAGGCCAGTATATATTTGTAGATGACGAGTGTCGCGCGTGTGTGTATTCAGCCCTTTGAGTGTGTTTTACTTTTTCTTTTCCTTCTTTTGCCTCGCCTTCCTGTCTTCTTTTGCTTATGCAGGAACGCCTTTGGTGTGGATATCGACGCTGCATGCGGTCAAATGCATGCAGGTGAGCCCTTCCTCCCTCTCTCTCATTCTTGTTTTTGTTGCGGAAATGTCGGCACCTGAACCGAAGATAGTTGTCGTCTCACGCAATCTCATTCGAGCTATGTGTATACCAATACGTAGATATATATAGCTATGAGCATATTAGTATACGCGCAGCAATATATATGCATATACTGAAAAGAGGCTGTGTTTTGTGGAGACAGAGGATAGTGTCGGAGTGGATGCGCATGCATGTGGAGGTAAGCAAAGACACTCTTCCGTCGATTCTTATGTAGGGATAGGAATTGTCTAAGACAGTATGAAACTTCATGCTACATGGACCGAAAAAAGATGTGGATATACATAGGAATATATATATATATATATATGTATATGTGTAAGAGAGTGAGATATACGTCGTTGTGTCTCATATGCATGCAGAATGTATTATGTAAGATCATAAAGGACGCGGCAATTGTGTCCTTTCGTCCTATGTACAAATACACGTTGCCTTATATCTCTATCTATGTCTTATCTCTCTTTAGTCCATGTGTTTCTCTTTGACATATCTGATTATCTTTCATCTATCTATCCATCTAGCTGCAATCTCTCTATCTATCTTTGACGTATCTATCTGTCTTTATATA
>NW_027155809.1:14053-14408 GCF_002600585.1 Cystoisospora suis | reverse complement strand
AGAAAGAGGAGAAAAACAGAGAATCGATGAAGCCTAGGCATCCTAAAGAAGTCGACAGAGTTGTGGGGGACGGAGCGAGAAAGAGAGACTGAGAGAAACAGGAGAAGAAGGAGAAGAACCGGCTCGATGAGCAAGACGGCAGTGTCTTTTGAGAAATACAGAAAAGAAATCTCTTCTCTTTGTCGTCTGTTTCTTTAACAAATGAGACGTAGCGTCTCTGGATTCACAAGAAAAGCAAAGAAGTGTCGATGCTTCTTCTTAAGTTTGCCGTCTTCTTCTCTTCTTCAACCCATTCTTCTTCTGCTCATAAGAGAAGAAACAAAGCGACTCCTTCTCTTGATGCTATGGTCATTCG
>NW_027155809.1:682-13654 GCF_002600585.1 Cystoisospora suis | reverse complement strand
GGGGGGGGGGGGAAGGAATGTTTCTTTGTGTGTGAGTGATGAAGTAACGAACAGAAGAAAGAATGAAAAGATATTCTAATTCTTTCTGTCTCTTTCTCACTATAGAAATCTCATGGAACGTGGCTGTTTGTGTTGTAGTAGTAGTAGATAGTCATTGTGAAGAGAATGTCGACAAAACATTCAGAAACGCTCAGCCGCGAAGGGAGAGATCGTCTAGGAGGAGAAGAATCAAGACGGGTGTTCTTTCTCTCTCGTTGAAACACACACATTCATTCACTATAGGGCCGCCTTTTCTACGGNNTGCGTGAGTATGAAGGTATGTATAGACGAGAGAGAGAGATCAGAAGATTCCCATAGTCGTGTGTCTTTGAATAGACGGGCGAGTGAAGTGGCTGTTTTCGCCAGTCTTTCTTTGTAGAGTTGCTGTGTACGTATCGATTAGACGGGAAGCTTCTTCATCTGCTGCTAAGGAAAGACAGAGAGAGAAGTGATCAGTCTGTCTACATATGGGAGAGAAAGGTTAGAGAAACTTTCTAGTTATATCGAGAGATACAGACTAGGTGGTTAAGATGAAATAAGAAAGGGAAGAATCAGATTTCCGCAGCTGCATCTATCGATCTATCTACCTATCTTAATCCTAGCTAGACTTGTCCTTATTTCCTTCTCCTCTCTTAATTGAGACGTCACGCACGAGAGGTTTAGATTTCTCCAAAATTCATTCTATCTATGAAAATATGAGAGACATACCGAATCTCATTCTCTCTAACCTTTTCTCGGGTGTACATACAGACACTCCGTGCACCCGGCAGCACTACTGCATGCATAAGAAGGTCATCGACGACCACTCCGTGAAGGCCAGAAAAGAAGTATCGTCTTGAGAAGCAGAAAGTCTCTTCTCTTCTTCTGCATTCTCCTAAAGAGAGCGAGTCAAGAAAGGAGAGAGAAAAGAGAAAGAAGAAAGAGATATCTGCACTCGGATGACGCATTTAGAAGAAAAAATCGATAGACAAGAAAGAAGACAAGGCGACAAAGCTCTAAAACAGCTAGAAGAGCGATGATCAGAGGAACAAGGAGAAAGAGGAGAGAAAGTGTCCGGAGCTCCTTTCCTTCTATTCCTGAAGTTATCTCTCTGTTTTCTTTTTCTGACGGAGAGAAGGAAAGCTATCCGAAATGACCCTTTCCTCTCGTATCTTTCATCGTCAGGATACATCCATGGTCATGCATGAAAGACTCGCCATGTATCCTTCTCTCTCTTTCTATCTCTGAAGCATTTCTCTTCTTCTTTTGAATGAAGAAAAGACACCCGGAAAGGTCTCAGTGATTCATCACTGTCCTCTCCGAGAGAAGACGAAGAGAGGAAAAAAAGAGCTAACGAGTGTTAATGTGAAGTAGACTAGAAGATAATAAGACTTACTTTTCTTCATCGTTCCTTTCCCATTGCTTGCATGCACTCAAGAAGAATATGATGATTTCTCTGTCTTGTCTTTGACTGCTCTTCATTCATTCTCTCCCCCTCTTTCTTCCTCTTACTCCATCTTCTTCTTCCTTGTTTTGTTTCGCGTCTTCTCTCTTGTTAATCACGATCTTCTCTTCTTCGTCTTCGCCTGGGGTGGGGAGACATCCCAGGTGTGTGAGAGAAGCGTCAAGCTAAGCAACGTGGCGTCATTCAGATTCTCTTCTTTTCATCTTCTCAAACCCCGTCCTTCTTTCTTCTTTTTTTCCTTTCTTCTTTCATATCTTTTCTTTCTTTCTTCGCCTAATTTCCGTAATTTATCCCCTTTCCTTCCCATATAGGCACCTTTTCCTCCAAGCACTGTCTTGAGTTCCTCGCTCCTCTTTTCTTTCTTCTTTTCTTCTTCCTTTGCGGTTCTCCTGTCCCTTCCTTCTTCTCTAAGTCTCTCTTTCTTCTTTCTTTCACTTCTCAAGAAAGACAAGGCGGGAAGAGTCTCTTTTTCACCGGGAGGATATCTTCTCTTCGTCAAACAACTTTCTTCTTTCGTTCCAGACTAACGTAGGGGACTTTTGTACGGAAGCTGTTTTTCTTCCTTTTTTTTCTCTTTCTTTCTTATCTCTTCTTCTCTTTCACTATTCACTTATCGTCCCTTTGTTTCTTATCTTTCTTTTTTTCCAGCCTTTTTCCTCCTTGCCCTGTTTCTCCTTTCTAATCGGATTCTTCCTTCTTTCCATCCTTGTCTCTCTCTCTCTCCTCTCCTTCCCGGAGGGAGTACTAGGAAGTTTTCTCTTCTTTCTGGCGCCCCGGGGACTTTTTTCTAATGATTTGTCTTCTCGAGACAGGAGACCAGGGAGAATGAAGAAAAGAAGAGAGAGACAGAATTGTCTCTGGTAGTTCGTTTCATCTGTCACCCTACTTGAGACATGTCTCTTTGCATCCTTAAGCTGTCTCCTCAACAAATAGAAGAAGAAGAAGAAAGGTCTCCTTCCGTCTCTATACTACAAGACCAATCCATACTACTTTTCTCTCGACTCCTTTCTTTCTTCACTCTTCCTTTCTCTTCTCTTTCTCGTTTCTTCATCTTCTTCTCGCAACCTCTTTCTGTCTCTACTCCTCTCTCCTTTCAGAATGGCGTCAATGTCTTTACGTCTTTTCTTCCCTCTCTCCCTTCTTCTTTTTTCTCTCTCTTTCCTTCTCTTCTTCCGTGTTCTTTTCTCCTCGGCAGAAGACTTTCGAAATAACTGGGCTGTAATAGTCAACACATCTCGCTATTGGTATAATTATCGCCATACAGCGAATGCTTTGTCGATCTATCACACCGTCAAACGCCTAGGGATACCGGACAGCCGTATTATTCTTATGCTCGCGGACGACCATGCATGCAGTCCTCGCAATGCCTTTCCAGGCCAGGTCTTTAATGGAGAGGCGCGCCGTCTCAATCTCTACGGAGGAAAGACAGGAGAAAGAGAAGAAGACGAGGAGAATGAAAGAAGAAGAAGTTTTTCTCGAGGAGGAAGAAGCGAAAGTGGCACCTCAGATGAAAGGGGGGAAGATGAAGATACAAGAAGAGGAGGAGAAGAAGAAGAGCAGCATCAATCCGATTTAGAGGAGGTCGAAGTGGATTACCGTGGAGACGAAGTTCAAGTAGATGCGTTTCTCCGTCTATTAGCCGGACGACATTCCCCAGATACACCAAGGGGAAAGAGATTATTAACCGATGAGAATAGCCATGTCTTGGTTTATCTTTCAGGTCATGGAGGTGAAGGTTTTCTCAAGTTTCAAGATTGGGAAGAAGTGAGCGGAGAAGATCTTGCTTCCTCGATAGCTCAAATGAAGGAACAAAGACGTTTTAAACAGCTTTTATTGATTGCAGAAACATGCCAAGGAAGCTCTCTTCTTGATGCTGTATATACACCTGACGTTCTTGGCATAGCTAGCTCAGCTATAGGGGAAAGTAGCTATTCGCATCATTCCGATTCTTCCCTAGGGGTGTCTGTGATCGATCGATGGACTTACTATACACTTCAATTCTTCGAGAAGTTCGTCAGAGATTCTTCTTCTTCTGTCACTTTCGACACCCTCATGAAATCTTACTCGAGAGAGAAACTTATGTCGACAGCTACGGTAAGAGCAGATCTTTTCAAGAAATCTCTTGAAGAAACAAAGCTCACGGAATTCTTCGCAGCGACTGGAGGGACTCTACAGAGGACGCACCAGGTCTATCCTCTCTCTTCTTCTATGAAAAGCAACGACGAAGAAAGAAGAAAAAGAAGGGGAAGAAAAACAGTAGGTCAGGATACTGAAGAGGCGGGGATAGAAGGAGGAGGAGAAGAAGAAGGGTCTATGTGTGGGAGAAGGACAAGAAGAGCAACCGAGAGGGAAGAAGGTGAGAGAGAGAGCAAGAAGAAGGTCTCTTTCTTTTCATGTTCGATTCCTTCCTATTATGCCCGACACTTTCGCCTATTCAAAGATATGGGAGAGGAACCTGAGAGAAAGAACGTACAAAGAGACAATAAGAGGAGGAGTCTTGCTTCGAAAGAGGAGGGAAAGAAGGAGAGTCCATACGTGCAAAAAGAAGAGCATCCAGATAAGAATCGATTTGGAGATGTTCTCTCATCCACTTTTTCTTTCTCTCCTCATGTAGAAGAGAATCTGCCGCCTTTTCTTCGTGATCTCTTTGTCACGCTTGAATCGTCTCTTTCTTCTTCATCTCTTCTTCTCTTTCTTCTCTCCTTAGGTCTTGCCACATCCGCTGGTGTCTCTGCGGTACTTGTCTAAACAGGAGATATCTCTTTACTGAGCTCTTCTCTCATCCCTCGTATCTCACGAAGAGTACTGCATAGATCTTTCTTATAAGAAAAGCGTATGCCGGAAGTCATCTCTGGTCGACGTATCTATCTATCCATCTATCCATCCATACATCTAGGTCTCTTTCTCTCTCTGTATGTGTGATAGCTCTCTTGGCTTTTCTTTCTTTCTTTCAGTCAGGGGAAGAGTGCTGTTTCTAATGCCTCGAATCTTTTCATCTCGTTCTTATCAACTCACTAGACGTTGTCAGGTGTATGTACACCGGAGGAAAAATCGCTCTGCATGCGAAGAAAAGGGGGCGGGACACCCCGCCGCCGAGTTTCTTTTCTTCACGGCCTTCCTCCTCATCCCCTACATCGCTATCTACTATACATACACGTATATCCATATACATATATATAGATATAGAGATATACATGTACGTATGTGCACTTATCTATAATGACTATAGCTATATAGCTATATATATATCTCGAGAAAGAGAGGTAGTGCTGCGCTGACTTCCCCCGAGCACACGTGGAGTGCTCCGGGAGGAGCTGGAAAGATGAATCCGTCTATCTATCTTTAGTCTATCCATCAATACGATCAGAGATGCAACTTTATGCATTTGTATGTGTGTCTATGTATTGTCGAGAAGCCTGTTTCTCACTCTCTCCCTCTATACATATATATGCATAGGTCCATATATGTGAAAAATAAGCCCTGTGCGTACATGTATAGAGGAAGTGTATGATGTAAGTAGTAGTCATACACACATGATATGTAGGGAAGATAGAATGCAATCTTTTGAAGGTCTAGACTGATATGTATTTCTCCTCAAGTCGGAGCAAGTGATTCCTTTGCTTTTTATGGGAGGGTGTTTACGAATTTTCTTCTCTGCTTCGGCGTCTCTCTATATTTCTGTGTGTCTAGATGTGTTTCCTTGTTCCTTCTTAATTATCTTCACTGCTATGCTTCTGACGATGATACTGATAGGATTTGTATCGCTCTTATTAAACAGCCTTTTAGGAGGGGGATCGATCCCTCGGTAACATGACGCCTTCTTCTTCTTTGGACTTGCTTGTAGGGGTCAAGTGTTTTCTTCTCTTTATCATTATTCTTTCGTGTCTCATTCCTTTCTGCTTCTCACGAGCCTTCTCTTCATTTTCTTTCTTCCTACTTATGTCAAAACAAGGGATTTGCCTGTCGTTACGTCATCGTGATCCACTGATAAAAGAAAGAAACGAGAAGAGACAGAGAGAGAGAAAACAGAGGGAGAAGTCTCTCTCTCTCTTTCTCTCTTCTCTCTCGCCTGTTGCTCGCACACACTCAAGAGATCATAACAAACGAATCTCCTCTAAGCTTTTCTGCCTTCTTGAAAAGATAGACAGAGGATTTGAGAGAGAGAGATGATACTGATGGAAGTTGTCTTGGTCCTATACTCCTAAGTGAGACAAGTTCTTTTCTTCAAATCGCTTCTCGGTTTGACACGTTAGTGAGTGCTCCGTAGACTAAGGCTGCCGTCCTTGTTTCTCTCGAAGGAAGAGCATAAATAAAGAAGACATTAAGCGTAGAGGCAACGGGCGATGACTTGAGGAGAGAGAAGAGAAGAGCATGACTGGCTGCGTGGATGACTTAGCAGGAGGAAGAAGTGGCTAGCCATTTGGAGTGAGAGTAGTAGTTGTAGTAGGATGGAGAGTAGGGGCTAGGGATAGCAGTGATGGATTCTGCGGTTCTTTAGACGTTCGTAACACACTCCTCTACATCGGCATGATTTTACTAGGTTTGCGAGTTAAACAGAAAGTCAAGTAAAACGGTAGGTAGAGAAGAGACAAGCTCCGTTTGCATCGGTCGTAGACAGGAACAACTAGAAGACGATTTCCTGTCTCTCCTGCGAAAAGTAAAGACGACTCCGGCAGCGACAGCTGCGTTGGGTTCGGTAGAGGAGGGGAGACAAGGAAGAAAAGTTCTCGCTTTTCCTTCTCTCGTTAGGTAAGTAACGAGGAAGTTGAGCGTCGAGTGGAGGGAGTGTTTGTCCGCCTTTCTGCTCAGCAGCTAGCTTGAGTAGACACAGCGTGCAGCTGCTAAACTGCGGTTCTCACCTGGAGTCACGTACAATCTGCAAGTGTTTTCTTCACTCAAAGAACCCTCCTACGGACCGACTGGCGCCGCAGCTCCCTACGCGTTACTGTAACTATGTGCTGTCTCACCTTGCTACCACTCCCTCGCAGGTTCAAGGCTAGCACCAGCACTATGATAGCCTTGAACCTGCAAGAGACATGGACAGTGCTAGCGTACACGGGATCATTCCCGGCCGCGGCGTGGGCAGTGCAGTGGGTATGTGGGGTGCTAAGCCACGAGGGGGCGTTGTGGCACGATGAGCGCAGCACAAGTCACAGAATTTACCGGGTAGCGCAGGCAGTTCAGGTTCACATTAGATGCACACACGTCAACACGTCCCCAGGGGAATCTAAAAACGGGCACTCCTTTTTTCTAGCCGTCCCTCGTTCGCGGAGGTACCCTCTCACGCCGCATAGCACACCGCTACACGGGTGTGCTGCGGGTTACCACCGCAGACGCTTCCAGACAGCTACCGCTAGTCGGCTATCCACAAGAGCAGTTTGGGTGTCTAGTGTGCTGCACAGGTTGGGTGGAACAGTAGGACAAGGAGCAAATCCTGCAAATCGAGAGATGCTTAAATCGCGATCAAAAACGAACATCAGGAGCGCACCCGGCGAAGGGAATGGAAGTGAGGTGTTATTTCGGCAGGTATGAGCCGCTCCCCGATGTTTTATGTTGGAGTTTTCGGGGCGCCGTTATCTGCAACGCTTTACGGTCATATCTCTCTCTGTCAGCGTTATTCCGCGAGCCTGCAAGTTTGAAGAAGAGTTACATCTGAGAGCTTCATGTGTTCAAGCTCTCGTGCGCGTGGATTCCAAGATGGCTCATGCCAGTTGGCTTGGGTGGCCGCTACCACGGCGCAAGAGGATGGAACGAACAAGATTACCGGTGAGAGAAGTACCCGTACCCTGTCAGAAAGAGAATAACAAAAGAGAAGAAGAAAGAGAAAGCAGGGAGCACGTCGAAGAAAAAGAAGCAAAGAATGACATCAGAGATATACCACTCCATTGAGTTTGTTGGGTTCCTTTGCCAAGTGCCTGAGATTTCCAAGAGAAGGAAGGAGATGTATGAAGATGAAAGATATGAAGGAAGAGAAAGAAAAAAATCGCACAAGACGAAAAACAAGAAGAACCAGCAGCTGCTACTACCTCCACTACATCACTCAGTGATTCTACCCTAATGGAAGAGGAAGAAGGCGAGATTACACTCATGCCATCTTCGACCGCGGTCGGGAGTGCAAGATTTCATGAACGGTTCGCCTTGAGCGGTGAAGGCACTCACCGGCAGCAGGAGAAAGGAACGCGGATCAACAATGAGAAACAAAGATGCCAGGAAGACTTCGCCGTTGTCGACACTCTGGAAAGAGAATGAGATTCTCTCCGTCCGGTCGCACCCGGAGACGATCCCTGCAACGGGGAGAAGCTCTTTGCAGGGCACAACGACAGCCATCCATGATCATGATGATGTTCTTGGCTCACCTTTCACTCAGAGAATGGCAAGCGAAAGAAGAGGAGCAAGAGTACCAGGAAAACGGAGAAAATGAGGACTTCGTAGCCGCGCGGATGACTGTTGTGAAGCCTTTACTTTTACAGATCCTTCAACAGATCGACGGATCTTTTTTGGTGAGGACATCGGTTGTGGCTTTTATTTTCATGAGCCAGAAGGATATGGTCTGTTTTCATGAGTTCTACATCTCATCATGGAGTGGGATGAGCTCCGGTGTCACTCAGAGGAGGCTTGCTCACTCGCATCAGATTCGAAAGCGAATCCTGAGAATGAAGACAATGATGAGCCGGCGAAACTCTCTGCGATTGACAGAAAAAGACCTCTTTGATGAGAATCACCGCTAGGGAGGCTCTTGTTTGACGTGCTAAGCAATCAGTGGCGCGTGTGTGTTAAAGAAGACGAAAGAAGAGAAAGTGAAGAAAAAGAGAGTGAGCGAAGATCTTTAAGAATTCGGGTCGGTCAAAAAGGCAGCAACGAACTAACAGAGCGTCGTATTCTTTTCTCCATGCTTTCATGTGTCTCATCTTGTTACCGATGAGATCTTTTTCATGAGTGTGTGTGTCTTCTTCAACGAAGCACCCCAACACTTCCGGAAAGAATGCAAAAGATAGACATTCTAATAAAAAGATCACGAAGTCCTCTCCTGCGTCTCTCACTACACTTTCTCTGTACGAGACTGCCACAAACAAGAAGATCTATCTATCTCTCTATCCATCTCGATCTCTCTCTGGCCGGTGAAAATGAAACCGCAACAAGAACCTAGAGAGAGGATATCTAGATAGATGTGCAGACACAGAGAGACAGATATGATAGTAGGGAGATAGATAATGATAAAAAATGATCCACGCCTATCTATCTATCTATCTATCTGTCTGACGATTTCTCCTCCTCTTATCATCCTTTCACTTGATAAGAAACGAAGAACACACAAAACGCTGCAGGGCCCAGGCGCGAACCGAGAAAGAAAGCTTCTCTCTCTCTTATTCGTTCAATACCAACAAGAAAGGACGCGGAGATGACAGAAGATCAGAAAGAAGAAGAAACAGCTGGATAGATAGAATGATAGATAGATAGGTATCTTCTTCATTCACACTTGTCGTGTGAAGAGAAAGAGTAAAAGAAATGCAGGAGGAGAAAGAAGAAAAAGAAAAGAAACAACAGAGCCGCCAAGCCAGGAGTTCGTCGTTGATCGAGACCACCTTCTTTCCTCCGTCATAAAACTCTTGCATCATCGTTCTCTCTCTCTCTTTAACCCTTTTTACAAGCATCTTCCTTCGTTCTTTCTTTCTTGTTCTTTCGTCATCCTTCACTCATCTCTTGTTCTCTCTTCAGCCCCTCAACATCCCTTGTCTTCTTAGCGCTGTGAAAGACCACCCGAGAAAGAATGAGAGAAACAGAATTCCAATACCAAGAACTGAAGGAGGAAAGATGGATCGACCCTTCACACAAACCTTTCTCTCTCATCTCTCTTCTCTCTATCTCCTTTACGTCCATCTGCAATTCCATCCTCCCCGCTTCTTTTCCTTTCTGTGAATGCTTCTCCACCACAACAGCTCTGGAGAAGGAGTCTTGCGCGACACACTCAGGGTTCAGTCTCTTCATACCTCCTACGATTCAGCAGCAAGTGACCAACACCTACATACATACATATGCACATATTAAGCATACGCTCTTCTCTTCTTTGCCTTCGGTATCTCCAGTAAAACGCCGATGTTCGCGCGTTCACACGATGAAAAAACTTCGTTTCTCGAAAGTAAGAAGCGTGTACACTTGACCTTCTCTTCACTACAGCGGGTGTACGTACAGCTGCTTCCCCCCGACTCCCATCCTACATACGGGGTGTTCAACTAGCTACATGGAAAAGAGACGGAGTAGCCGCACGCCGAGTCAACCTTCTTCATTTCTCGCCTCCATACAAATATGAGAGGCGATAAAATCCATACACATACAAACCAAAACATAAGAAAAGAAGAGCTTGAGGCCGATCACTGACGTCCCCTTATGAATAGGAGATCTCTTCTTTCTTCTAATCTTATAAAAACATACAGAAACTATCTTCATACAAGAAGAAGGAGGGAAGCTCTACGGTTGGCAAAACAAGATTAGCTGAGTGAGTGTTCTGCTAGAGATAAGGTGCATGCATGCATGCATGCACCTTATCTCAGCTGAGCTCTTCTCTGAGAAAAGAGCAAACAAGCCATGAAGAAAGGATGAAGAGGAAGAGGAAGGACATCGAGGAACACGTATGTCATCCAGAGACACTTGCTTCCATATCCATGAAACTTCAGAAAACCTTCGCGACCAACCTCGCATCTTAAAGAATCTCTACACCTACATAAAGATGCATGGATGTGTACAGATTCTACAGATATCTATCTGTGTTTTATACGGACATACGATATACGAAGATACATGTAGACAATACATAGAATGACTTGAAAAGAGATAGGATACTTAAGAGGAAACAATTGCTCTCCCCCTTCGATCAAGAAAGAAGCTATCTTGATCCTAACTGCTTAAGAAGAATCTACAAAGGAAAGAAAAAAGCCTGGCTCTAAGCGGGTCTTAAGTGGAGATGACTTCATGGGGCAAAGCAACCACAAGACACCTCTCATTCACATCTCCGTCTTTTTCATCGCAGAGACGTACATATAGATAGACACACTCATACAAGCACATACATATATATAGAGAGAGACAAATATATGTAGAAGCGCAACTTTATGCGCATGCACCGAGACTGGACTGTATAGCAGCCCGCCGCACGGTAGCAATGATGAAGATACAAACAGGTAGCACTACACATACGTACAGACAAAGATACCTACTAGACATATATATATATATATATATGTATATACAGATACACGCAACGTCAACATGCATGTACGCATGCGTTGTACGCACGCGGACGAGGAGGTGAGTGACCCTTTCATCTTCTTGTTCTTTCCTGGGAGAGAGAAAAAAGCGAGGGAGGCAGCATAAGAAACTTGAATAACGAAGACAAGTCTCTCTCTCTCTCTACCACAACAAGCGGAACAGCTTATCCCTTGAGAGGATTTACACGTCGTGCAGAAACGGGAGAAGAGAAGGACGAATAAACTTTCCTTCCTCGGATGGACAGAAAGATACGATAGGAGAAAAGAGCAATTGATCTTAGCTCTCCCACAACACACGACAGCAAGAAGACCAACCGAAAGACAGAGAGACACACGAACACACGAAGGAGAAAGAGGAAAAAGAAGAAGGAGGAATATGAGAAGAGTTGTTCTTCTTTCCTCTATCTTACTGGAGATGCGAGAAGATGAGAGAGGAAGAGACTAGGGAGGCGAGGAGAAGCACAAGAAGAGAAAGAAGAAGTAGAAAGGCATTGAAGAAAGAAAAGAAGCAAATGACAAAAAGATGAAGAAGAAAGAGGGGTGAAGGAAAGAGGGAAGCACGAAAACAAAATAGAGGAAATGCACCCTACATGCATGCAGAGAGAGGGAGAGAGGAGAAGGAAAGATGGCGTCTGCTGTTCTACTTCCAGGTGTACATACAGACACACACGCACTGAATGACGAGGTGAGGTAAAGAGAGAGGCGGAGATAACACAACTTGTATCAAAGAAAGAAAGAAGAAAAAGAGGCGCCTTCTCCTGTCATATTAAAAAGAAAAAGATTCATCTTTCGAAGGAAAGACTAGGATATTTGGATAGGAAGAAAGTCCCAACACCTCTCTAAAGAATGAATGAACGAGGGAACACGAGGAAGATCAAAACTCTGGGAAAAACGCTTTCTTTCTTTTTCTTTCATGTTTGGATGGGAATCATCGACCTTGTCCCATTCATCGCCATTTTCGTTAGTTAGATCGAACAGACAGGGTGTATGCAGTTTGGCACGTTAAAACACACACAGGAGACAGAGAGACAAGCGCTGCATCGTAATAGAGAGACAGACGACCCAATGATCAACATTACCCATCTTTTCTTCCTCTTCTTTCTCATTCTCCTTCCTCTTTCTTTCCCTCTTCTTTCTCTTCCTTTCTCCATCTTCTTTCTCTCTTTTACCTGTCATTCATTCATTCAGATCTCCTCTAGAAACCTCACCTCTTGAATACGAACTTCCCGGGCTTATCTCGAAACTCTCCTCTCCTCGTTATCTCTCTCTCCCACACTTCTATCTGTCTCTCCTCCGCCTATCTCCACCTCTCTTTCATCTCTCTTTCTCTGCTAATCTTTCTTTCTTTCTGACGTTTTCTCTCCGCCCACCGCAGCCCTCGTGTTTCTCTTCTGATACGATCTTAGTCTTGAAAGTCTTCATAGTTGAAGCTTGCGAGACTGATCGATTCCGCAGGGATTTTGAAGGCGGCATATTTCTGTTGCTTGACGTATTCTTCGATTTTCTCTTCCATCCATGTATAGAAATCTTTATCTTTTTCAACACGTTCTTTATAGGGCCCAGTCTCGAACTGTTGACACTGCCTAGCGATCGAGACGAACATGCCTCTTACGACCTTCTTGACAACGAAGGTAATGATCTTCATAGGCACAAATCGCATGCCGTGATGAAAGTTCCCGTACAACTCTAGAGTGGTCTGTTTCCCTTCAGAAATTGGATAGAGAAGAAAGACGAGATCTGCCGATTGGATTCTCTGGATCTTACGTTTCTCTGGGATGGGGAGACCTAAGAAGGTCTCGACGTTCTCGGGAGGAGAACGGCAAAAGATCATGACACATCCCGCTTCTTCTAAAGCATTGATCCCTGCGCAAAACATGATGGTCTCTTTCGATCCAAGTAAAGGATAGTCGTAAACCTGTCGAACTAATTGAGAGGCTTTTGTGTATTGGTATTCTCTCTCTGCTGACTTGAAGAAAGGGGCCCATGTCCCTGCTAAATCCGTCTCGTTCAGAATGGAGAGGACTTCGAACAAGCGACAAGGTAACTTCCCGCGAACTTTAATCGAAACAGAGGTGTCCTTCTCTACACGATACGCCAAGTCCAAGTACTTCCCTGTACACACACAGCAGAGAAAAGACGCAGAGACAGAGATAGAGAGAGATAGAGAAAGACAGACAGACGTAGAGAGACACAGAGATAGAGAGAGGTTGAGAGAAGGGAAGAGAA
>NW_027155809.1:238-436 GCF_002600585.1 Cystoisospora suis | reverse complement strand
ATGACTGGTAGATGGATAGATGAGAGAAAGACAGATCGCGATGAATGAGGGAGTGAGTATCGACACTTTAGAGACCAGAGAAAAGAGGAAAAAGAAAAGCGCAGATCCGTTACAAAGAGAAGTGTACGGGAAGATAGAGGGAGATGAACTATCCTCTATACATCAAGCAAAGGCATATCGCCGATCTATCTATCTATC
>NW_027155809.1:0-198 GCF_002600585.1 Cystoisospora suis | reverse complement strand
ATAGATAGATAGACAAGATAGATAGACAAGATAGACAGATAAGATGGACATAGAAAGTAGATAGATAGAATGAGATATAGATCACCCATACACGATACATCTGTGAAAGGTGCACCCGTCCACAGTCATGAGATAGATAGAGAAGACATGTTTGGTTGAATGAATAGAGAAGTCTTTCTCTGTGTCTCCCTGTCTCTG
>NW_027155808.1:2796-2984 GCF_002600585.1 Cystoisospora suis | reverse complement strand
TACATATATGTATGTATGTGTAGCTGTGTGTATGGAAGGTAGCCTACATAGATCTGCTGTATGAGGAGGACAAGGAGGTGTATATACACTTGGATCGACCACGAGGCATGAGGAATCCTCGTCGCTCCCATAGCAGATCTAGGTAGGCTACCTTCATACACAGAGATATACACATCTATACATACACA
>NW_027155808.1:0-2388 GCF_002600585.1 Cystoisospora suis | reverse complement strand
GAAGAAGAAACAAAGAGAGAAGTGGTGGTGCACACGATCTATCAAAGCAAGAGGAGAAGATAGATAGGAGACCCGTTTCTTGTGGAGATCAGCCGATCTTTCTTGAGTCAAGTTAAGAAGAGAGATAGATCAACACCTACTACCCATAGAAGAAGGATAGAAGCGATTTAGAAAGAAGACGCCCCCTGATTAATCTAAGGATGAAGAAGATCAACAGAAGTAACGAAGAAAATGAAAAGAATCTCCTCCCTTCCATCGCTCGAATCATTTTGTTCCCCTCGATTACAGATAGGCTCCACCACTAGCGATCTCTCTCTCTCTCTCTCTTTCATGTGGTCGTGTTGAGTCTTCTTTCTTTCTTTCTCGGTGGCTTTTCTCTTCCTGGAAAGAGAGCATGACGATGGTCTCTCCGGGTAAGATCTCTAGAGATCTTGAATGACTAAAAGATGATCTATTATTTCACTTCGCTTCTCGGGTCCTCGAGAAACAGAGGAGAAGTTGCCTTCTTCATTCTCTGGAGAGAGAGAGAAAGAAAGAAGAAAGACTGATCGATCGATCTATCTATCTTGTATCTATCTCTTCCGGCCTACGGCGCTACAAGGTAGAGAGAGAGAGACGAAAGGTCATCAACGTCTGATAGATCCACATCCATTCTTCACCCTAAGGGAAGCAGGGAGATTGTTCCTTTCCTTCTTTCTTTCTTTCTTTTCTCCCTTCAGCTATCGACCCAAGACATGACTTAGAGACTTCCTCTTTCTCATCCGTTTATTCAGTGCTGTAGTAGGAGTAGTAGTAGTCGTCAAAATTGTTGGCGTTTCTCTTCTTTTCTTTTCTTCTTTCGAGGAGAGACACACACATACACCCCAGGCATCCCAATTCATGCAGCCATCCAGCATCGATCCTCCTCATCATCGTCGATTGTCTACCGCTCGCTACCTGTCGTTGTCGTCGTCATCCTAGTAATATTTGTATTTGTATTATTTGTATGGCTACCCTCCTACCTCCCGTAGATGCCAAAGAGACGCGCGATAAGGTAGGCTTTTTTTCTTCTTCTTCTTCTCTGAATTCTTCTCGTTCGCCTCTTCTCTTGCTTCTTAGGTAGAGATTCCTTTTCATTAGGTCGTCTCTCTGTCTCTCTCTTTCTCTCAGAAGTTTATCTTTCTCCCTGGGAGAGTGACGAGGAGACAGGAAGGGTGTCTTATCAACTGAGCAGACAGAAAGGAGGCTTCTCTTTCTTCAATCACTTCCTTTTCGTCTTCTTTCTCGGATACAGGTATGATCGTAGTAAATATGACAAGGAAGATTGATCTTCTCGTCTTTGCTCTACTATGGGAAGGGTGAGAAATGTCTTTATGAGAAAAAGCAACATACACTACAAACCTTCTTCTCCAGTCGTTCACTCTCCAACGTAAGAGATAGAAGAAGAACGCTCTACAGGAGTGACTATCTATCTATCTATCTATCTTCAATGTATTAATTCATCTATCTTTATTCTCTCTTTCTACTTTGAATCTCTCTATCTATCTATCTGGAATCTATCTATCTATCTTTAATCCATCTATCTATCTTGAATCTATCTCTAATCTGTTTATTTATCCCTATTTATCTTTCTCACTCTTTCTTTCTTTTTCTTTCTTTGCGGGTGGTAGTGTATGGAGTGTATGTGTGTGAGGTCTTTCTGGCCGGTGTGAGATAGAGAGATAGATAGAGGCTTTCTTTCTTTCTCTTCTTAGCGATCTTTCTTCTTCTGCTGTGTTGCTTTTTCTTCTTCTTTACTTCATAGTTAAGGTTTCTCACACCTCATAGCATTTTCTATCAACTTACGTTTCTCTCTCTCGTCATCTTGTTCTTTTCTTTTCTTTAAAGACTCTCTCTCTCTTTCTATCTTTATAGCGTCTTCTTCTCTCACTGACAGCTTTCTTTCTTTCTTTCTCTTCTCTCCTGATGAGTCCTGTGTCTTTTTTCTTTCTTCTCTCCTCTCTTTCGAACTTCTCTTCGCTTTCTCCCGTCTCCAGCTCTAAACTTTCTTTCTCTCTTTCTCTTTCTTCACGTCTCTCTCTCTTATCCTTCTCTTCTTCTTCTCTCTCTCGTATCCTTCTCGTCGTCTTCTTTTTCTCTTGCAGGTGCTTTGAGCGTGGAGTGGCTCTTCTCGCGGCATCGCCATCCATTTTTCCTTCGCTCTAAGAAAGAAGAAGAAAAAGGAGAAGAAAAGAAAGACCCTTATCAAGAAGAAGAAAGACGAGAAGATGGCTATCCATCAAAGCACATATCTATCCTCCTCTTCTTTCATCCCTTTCTCTTTCCGTTCTTCGTGTCTCATCTTTCTTTCTTTCTTCTTCGTTTCTTCCTGCATCTCTCCTTCTTCGGACAATTCTTTTCTTCTTCGTT
>NW_027155807.1:0-36278 GCF_002600585.1 Cystoisospora suis | reverse complement strand
TCGATTGTATGCTTCGTGCTGTCCCGCCGGCGCCCTGATGGCCGCCCAGCCTCTCCAACGTTTTGTACGCTTCCTGTAATGGAGCGTCCTCAACACACATGAGAGCGTCCCTTGTTCGTTGGCTAAGTCCTTTAAAGAAGTAAAACGCTTCGTGTCATCGTCCAGATACGACGCACGCAAGAGGAATCTTTGGAAAGCATCGATGTACTGCCGAGGCTGTCCTGGCGTCATTTTCTACTGCGTCCATTCATGTAGTACGTCCGACCGTGACTTATACGATATAAAGCGTTGTCGAAGAATTTCAAAGAACTCATTCAAGTTTCTCGGTTCCTCATTCTGCGGAGTAGCCACCTCAATGCTCTGATAAAAGAGCAGTGCTTCCCCGTCGAGAAGGAGCGACGCGTGCCGGACGCGCTCCTCGTCTGACCGCAACCTCCATTCATCGAGGTACTTTCTGCACTGAGAGCAGAAAAGTTCGAAATTCGCGGCGTCCGGGCAACCGTCATATTTCTTCGGTCGCAAACAGCTTATTCGTTCTCTAAACAAAGCAGTCCAGAATCCCTGCCCCGGCTCCTGTATCATCGCCGGGTCGACGGGAGAACAATCTACAGGTTGATCAGCCATGGCGAAGAGTTTAGTACAGAAAAACAACACAGGCACCAAAAATGAACGGGTCTCTCTTCAAGGCTTTCAAAACCATGCGGTGCTACCACGTGTAACGACCGGCACGAAACTTAACAACTTCCGAACTGACCTCCGGTTTTCGATCACGAACACAGGAGTCCGCGGCGCGACGCCCGCTCCGTTCATACACATTCCACGTTCACGCAAACACACCACACTAACGCGTCGCGACGCACAGCGGCGGTCGCCGCACACGGTCGCGGAGTCACAACGCAGCCGTTACAACAGGAGTACGTTGAGCTCTTTCTCACAGAGTTCAGAGCTTTCTCATAATAGCCATTAAAGCTATAAGGTTGATTAATACATAGCGCTAAATTAATCTATAAGAACACCTGAAACTTTCCCGCTAATGGCGGCAGAGCCGCTCGTGTCGTCCGGCGGTGCCTGCCTGCCCTGACCATAGCCCGTGCAACACTCCGCCTGCTGCGCGCAGGTCCAGCGTCTTCCCGTGGCCGTAGCCCTTGCCACTAGCGGGCGTCACACTTACACTATACTAGCAAAACTAGTTCAATAGCGGCAACACTATCTTGCTACACTAGTTTTGCTCCCCGTCGCTGTCGGTGCGGTTTGCTAGAAGCTGGCCCCGGGCGGTATCATTTGTGCTAGCCGGCATAACAGCTCTGTCTCCCCATGCGTGTGCCTTGTGGTGCCGAGGCAGCTGAAAATTAGTTCATTGCCATAGCGTCCCGATGACACTCCTGAGGAATTTGAGGAGGTAGGCAAGTCTTCGCGTCTCACCGTGTCCTGTTCTCGACGGCGTTACGAGTGCTCCGAGTAGTAGCCCCAACGGTCATGGCAAGCTAGGAAACAGCAGAGCAATAGCCCTTACCGACCCTGCTCGAAGAGCAGATGCCGGTGTAATGCCCGCTCTGCGGCTCTGCGCGACCGTCGCCGTTGTGTCGCGCCTTCGCATGAATCCGCCGCCCGAGCGGTCCATGTGTGTCTGTTGCATGAAGTGTGCGAGAGCGGGGTCTGAGCGCTACCCGTCTCATTGGACCCATACGTTGTCATTCCAGTGACGGAGGCGGCGCTCACACTCCCTTCACGCGAACGCCGTGGAAGAGACTGGACGCAGACTAGAAATGATTTCACTTATGTCTTGATCGAACGTTTCAGCCGTCGTCCGGGAAGAGGCATGCCGGCAACGGTGCCGGCCCCCGCGCCGTGGCACGGAGAGCAATTATATGTTTGTCTTTCCAAGCTAGCGCGCCCCACCGTATACATCACTCCGCGTAACGCGTTACTTGCGAGAAGCCTGCCACTCTGCATTGCGCTCCTCATCAGGGGTAGAGACGCCGAGAATTCTGGAGGCGCGCGGACGGGGGGTTCTCTCGGAACGAGACGCGACGGTTCAACTATTGGACGACCCCAGACCTGCCAAGTCCGTGTCACGTACGCGATCCTGTGAGACGCAGCGCTGTAGGACGGCACCCTGCAACGTGCGGGGCAAGCGTTGCTGGCCGCCGTATCCTGTGCTGTTAGTTGTGCTAGGCCTGGAGAGAGGACTGAGGACCATCTGCCGCAGAATGTGGCGATGGTTGGGACGTGAACCGCAAGTCGGTGCCGACGGGGTATCATGAAACTGTTGTCCTGCAGTGACAGCTTGGAACTCCGGGACAGAGTGTTTGTATAACAAGGACCGAGAGGTCTTTTTTCTGAAGGCGCGGTGCCCGGATATTCTGGTTGTCACCTGGTCAAGGTAATTTGGCGTCCTCCTGCACAGTGACGAGTTTCACTTTCTATTTGTCGGGGCTCATGATAGTGGCGGACAGCGAATGACGGCGACCGTCGGTGCCTGCGTGGTTCTTGCACTGCTGGGCTCAAAGGTTTATGTTTCATTTCACCCGTCTGGACATCTCATTCATTGAGCCGTGCCGGCTGCGATCGTCTTTCTGCTTCTCCGTCGTCAGGCAGTAGTGGGATGACTAGTTGGGCCACTTTTTCGTCCCTCAGCATCCAGAGTGCCACATGTTGCGTAGATGTAGCCTGACGATGGGTGCAGGGGGCGTTGTCTATTCGCAGCCAATCGGCGATTGTTCCCGGGCTTGTCGGCAGAGCGGTGAATTGTTTTTGATCTCGGTTTTGCTCGCCGTCGCATGGCTCCTGTTACACGGGACTGTGCGTGGCGTCAGCGTTGATGCCGCCGCAGACCTCTCACGAGTCGAGTCCCAGCAGGCTCCTGGCGTGATTGAGTCACCCGCTCGTCGGAAGGCCGAGCCCGCGTTTCCGAAGGTACTCGAAGACTCCCTCAGCAGCAAAGCTGCCTCAGTTCCCGTGGAGGAGGAAGAGCCCACGGGGACGCTGTTCGGCGAGTACAGGATGCTGGAGAAAGCGGAGAAGCATATTGACGAAATCGTCAATCGTGGCGCCCTTACGGGCGGCATTATCCGGTCGCTTTTGGCTGGATTATGTTTTTACCTAGCAGGGCTCTTTCCGCTAAACCCATACGTTTCTCGGGGTCTCACCCGGTGGGGCACGGTCGGCGCAGGGCTCGCCGGGGTCAGCTTCTCGCAGTACTTGTGGTCAGTCTGGAAGAGAGCGAAACAACGACACCGCATCGGAGAGGCAAGGCGCAATGTCGCGTTACACCGGGCGACACGGAGTGAGAGAAAGAAAGATAGACAGCGTCTCCTGAAATCCGTGAGGCGCGATGCAGTTCCGCCGCTGGAAGGTGTTACGGCCTTAGCTTTTACTGGGTGGCTGATTCACCAACTGCTTTCCTCCTCCTATGGGTTGATTGCCCTGCCCGTGGCGACTGTTATACCCCGTCAGATCGAAACCATAGTGTCGAGTTGGAAGAAGCGTCGAAAGGCACAGAAAGCACTTGAGCAGGACGACGAGGCATAGCTTGGCCAACAAGAGCCTGAAAAGACAGCGCCATGATTCGCGGGGATTCTGCACTAGGGGGACACGACACATGCAGGGGTGCGACACGACCCGAAGGAGAGCTGCCGCTCTTTGAAACAAAAGCTAGGAGCATGCTACGCAGCACAAAACGATCTGTGCACAGTAACAGGCCGAAACCGCTAGCTGAAATCATTGTGGGGCACACGCGCTGACAGAGTATGCATACTGTTGGGGGGAGCCGCGCAACTGTAGCTGGTGCAGTAGCGAGATATGCAAGAGCATTGACATCCCAGCCTGCCCACCGCGATCGTTCTTGTTTGTTTCGTTGTTATCCCGGGGCAGTTGAGTTCGCGTTACTTCCAAGAAATACCCTGTTGGGAACGCATCCTGCGTGCTATTTCAAAAAACGCGAGGGCCTCAGCGCTTTCCGTGTGTCCGTGCTGGTCATTACTTAGCTCCGAACGCCACAGTTTCAACACCTCCAGCCCGACGAGTACACGGTCATGCTCAGATTCGAATGAAACGGCCACGTCTGGTTCCTGGTCAATCGTGTGTTCGCCTTCGTACGCGTATGTTTGTGTCTTCCTGTTTATGGAGTGCTGCAATACTGGGCGGCGGTCCAGTTAGGACCGCGGCTTCCCGGCCACAGCAAAAACTCCGAAAGACCCTAACATGGAGCGCTCAAGGCCTTTTCAAGTCGTCGGTTTGTTGTGCGGCAACGCTTGTGTGTCGGTGGACGCCGGTAGCGTTCATACGCAAGAGCATGAGAGAGATGAGAGTCACAGACTGCAATGTGCCGCACGACGCGCATGTGAGCTCTTCGTCTGACCAGGTTAAGAAGAACGGCAGGTCAGCCGACAGAACAGGTACGACAGCCTTCAGTTGGCGACTCTCTTCAGGGTCGGCGAGTTGTTCCAAATCAAATCATCAAAAAACCCCCACAGAGGCGAGGTGTAGGACGACCGTGTAGTGTGACGGGTGTTCCATACGGTCCAAGCCGCCGCTTGCCGTGGCGGCCGGAGTAGCGGGTTCTGCATACCACCTCCGCTACATGTAAGGAGGAGTCTGTAGGCTCCCAACCGTAGAAAACTGTACCCTAGGAAGCCTTCTCTCGGCTACTCACACGGCACCTTCTCGTCACCGTCGCGGGGCGTTTTCGTCGGAGTCAGCGGGCTTCGCGTTCCGTCCCTCCGTGCCCGTGTCCCGTAAGGCCTGCTGAAGTTCGGGAACGGCTCTGGGTGAAGCTCGGCACATCGGACGGCTTTTCAACACCCGAACGACTGCAGCTTTTCAAGGACGCTGAGCCGCGGCAACGCACACGACTCTAGGGACTCACCTGACAGGACCGGGGACAAGCAGAGACCTAAGTCTAGAGCCGCCCTACGACGATCCTTACCGTGGTACGATGAGGGCAGGTCGATCAGTGTGCCTACCGCAGTTGCTAGAATGAAGTTGGGAATCAGCCCAGCCATGTCGGCTGGAGCCAGAGACGTTTAACATCACTAGTCGGAACCTGCGCGCAAGCACAGCACTTTTTGACAGTGATACGACGTAACCTCTTCGCGTCCAACTACGTGCCTCTGTCCCAGCTGCTACCAGGATGGCCAGGGACCGGTGTGGGACACTAACACTTGACCCCTGTAGGCAACGTGCTCGCGTCACTGTTTGTCCACTCCTCTATCTGGGCACAGCGACTGGCGCCTTTGGGTGGGTGTCACTATTGCAGCGGGCCTCCTGGGCCTTCGCCGACGTCTCTTATCTTCAGATTTTTGATTTTTGATCAATCAAAAATCACCTCGCACGCCTCGGCCAGGCTTGCTTCAGGGCGACTTGTATAATCACAACTGCGTCCTTTATTGTATTGTCGTAACCTCTTTTGAAGATCTTCGTGCTGTAGGTCAGATAGCAACTGTTACCCTCCCGCCAGCAGGTCCGCATCCACGCGGGGCACGTAAAATGACACGAACAGCGGTGTAGTTGGGAGGTGGGAATCAACCTGCAGGTTCGTGCAAGAAGCCTCGATATCCAGCTTGAAAAGCAGGTAATCTTGAGCTCTTCTCGAGTGTCACGTATGCATTATATGAAGTAAATGTGGGGCCTCCATACATTAGTTCACTCCTGCGAAGCGTAAGAAACGTGCTTCCTGGTGAGCGATAGTGAGATAGCTATCAGAACTACTAGGCGCGAGCAGCTTACCAAAAGCGATACATCCCGGCGAATTCCTTCACCCCCGTCATGGCCTGAAGCAGAAGAGCGGTAGTCGACGGAGCGACTGTTTTTGTCGCCTTCGAATAGAGCGCATACAACTACATCAACTGCCGAAGAAGCCGGGATCACACACATCAGAGAGAACTCTTACTTACACAGAATGCATCGTGAGGCGTTGAATTCCGTCAGCGCTTGAAGGACACCACAAAGAAAACAAACTATTGGAAGCCTCGGCAGTAGCCGAACACCCAAGCGTCACGCAGTCCCTTTTTCCGCGTCCAATTCAGGGCACGTCAGCAATGAAGTTTTCATGCTTGAATAGAATTCTACAACCACGACCACTGCGCCACTTCGTTACACGGGACACCGCGACGAAATGGCTTTCACACATCCTCCCCAAGGATTGCCGCAAGTGACTGGCATGTTAGACAGCCGAGACAGGTCTCTGAAAGCCAAGACACACCTCCCTCCAACACCATATGTGCTACTCTTCTGCACGTAGCCTGCTCAGACTCGCTGCGAGGTGCCGAACAGTGTGTGTCTGCTGGGACGTAAAGAGTAACGTTGAACACAGTGCACCGTTTCATCAAACCTTGTAGCCCGATCGGACCTGGTTCTGAGCCTGTGTATACCGCAAAGCAGATGGTGCCTCATGGTATTTCTCGAGTTGAGGCCTACCTCTTCATCATTCGGACGTACAATGTAGAAACTTGTTTCTTTCTATGGGTGTACTAACTACCTTCTCTATGTGTTTCTAGACCCTAAACCCTGAGGTGCCGCACGGTAGATCTACATGGAATGCACAAAGTCCAGTGAAACGTCAGCATTGGTGTGCCCGTACAGAGTCATCGTCGTCTCTTTGTGTTTCTTCAGTAAGGAATGGCACCACTACCCGTACAACGCCTACACCCAGAAACTCACCAGGGAAAGGCCCGCTAGTCGGCGCATCCAGGGAGAGAGGAAAAGTGACTCGCACTTCAATCTTGTCTTTTTTTTGTTGCCAGGGGCCCTCACCACCCCCCATCCACTCGTCTTCCTCCAGGTCGATTCGATAGAGGCTCACTCCGCTCTCCTTATCTTCCTGTGAGAATCCGCCGGAACGACAGGGGTAGTCGCCTTGCGACCCGTATACCCGGCGTTGAGACCTCCTTAGGAGAGAGTTGCTTCTTTTCTCTGACGCGTTGTGCAGACAGTTGCCAAGCTCAGCCCCAGGAGAGAAGAGGGGCACGACCGGGGGCGTCAGTCTCGTTCTAGGTGGGAAGGACAGCTCCGGAGAATCCATAGGGGAGGAGAAACAGCTCAACGACGATGATGGGAAAGCCGATATATCAGTTGAACAGGAAGTTCGATGAGAATTTTCGAGACAGCAAGTAACGGTGGGACTACTATGGAGACCTGTACTTGGACTTTCCGAAGCGGAAATCAAACTTAGTAGGTTCTTTACAAGATTGCGAGGCTTTTTTAGATGAAGACCTAGGATCCTTGAAGCAAAACCACACCCGCCACTAAGACCCCCCAGCTTTCCATGACAAGCCTTCGGTGGTATCTTTCGTTTTCTCCTGTGACTGCTGCCGCATCGGCTATGCCGAACAGGGGAAGACGGTGCCACTGGGGCTGATCCTATGACCCCCAAGTGACTCTCTTCTTTCTTCTCTCCTGGTAAAGAAGTGGCCTGGGGTGAGAATGTCCCTCCAGAGGAAGAAGGAGTGAGACTAGGGGAGGAAGGCCTGAGATTTCCAGAAAGAGGGAAGGAACTTCCGATAGGAGATACGCCTTGGCGATCTTCTGAAGTGGACGAAAACATCAGAGATGATGAATGGGAGGAAGAACAAACACTTGTATAAAAGTTTGCTAACACTGCACGGACAAGAGGAGATGATCTTTGCTTCATTAGGCTTGTAGTAGGAAAGTAGTCAAGCCTTTCTTGGTTGTGTGATACATGTTGTTGTCCTAGTTGCTGACTCTCATCACCCCCTTTAACTTCGTCCCCAGACACGGCTCCATGCATCCCATCCTCGAGAGACGCCTTTGTCTGTTGTTCTCCATCTTTCTTTCGAGAAAGTTCTAAAGCCACAGGGACGCGTACACAGAGGTAAAATGCCGGAGACAGATGAGCAGATGATCTCTTCTCCTGTATCTTCGTAGACGCTTTCCTTCTATCATTCAGCTGTGCTGCTGTCGTCGTCGTTATCATTCCTCCATCGCCTTCTTCTCCTACCATTTCATGCTTGTCTTTCTCTTCGTCATCCTTATTCTCTCGATCATTCTGCTGAGGTCTCTGCAAAAAAGACATACAATTCAGTTTCTGTCCATCCTTGGGGGCTTTCTGCGAATCCGAAGAAGGAACAACAGGAGGAAAGTCCCCCGGTTCTTCTCCCGTAGTACCGCCGGCGACCCCTGTGGGATGATGAGATGATCTACTCATACTCTTGCCGTGCAATAGCAACGGTTTGTTCTCGCCCTTACACACTCCTGCTTCTTTTTTGTCTCTTCCTTCTTTCTTATCTTTTTCTTGACCTTCTCCCTTTCCTTCTCCTTCTCCTCCACCTCCTCTTATCTTAAGTTTTGTCGTCCCTATAGACCTCGAAATGCCACCTGGTCTCGACATGCCCTCTGTGTCCTCAGGTTCTTCTCTTTGCTGCGTGTTCGACAAAGCAGGATCTGTCATGTCCTTGTTCTTCTTCTCCTTTACCTCATCTTCCTCTCCTTCTTTCTCAGCGAAAGAACAGCATTCAGACGTCATTCTCTTCAGTTGTTCTCCAGGGAGAGTCAGTCGGGCTTCAAGCCACACAACAGCACCTTTACTGCATCCGAAACGAACAGGAATAGGAAGAAGATCATTCAAGGCTTCTTGAATGAGACCTCCTCGTCCTTCTAGATATTTTGCTGAACTCACTTTTTCTCCTTTAACAGTATAGAAACAATCCAGATGCCGGCTTGCTGAATTCCTATTCTCATTCTCACCCCCTGCATTTCGAATAACGATCGGATATAAACCAGCCAGACCCGTAGCTGCGACTGCTCCCTCTTGCATGTAAGCCTCAAGAGACCTTCGCCAATGAGGTTCGTGAAGATGTACAACAAAGAAATAAGATAGAGAATTGGAGAGAAATGTAAAGAGCTTCTCTAGATTTACCTGGTAGGGTGGGAGCGTCTCTTGTGGTTGTTTTCCTTGATGAATGGATGAAACCACCTGGCTATCTCTCTCAGAGGCAGAAATGGATGATGCAGGTACACAACGATCTAGGAAATCAAGAGGATGGAGGGGATCTTGTTCGTCTACGTTGATGTGAGAGAAAGAAGACGCAGGAAGAAGAGAGAGAAGTCGGCGGTCAGGTAGAAGTTCATAACGATTCAAGACTAAAGAAGGAGAGAAGATCAAAGCTGTAGCTGCTAAGGCTTGAAGACGTGAGCTGATGAGTTCATTTCTCCACAGACAGAAAGATCTTGGAAGTATCGATTCAGTCAGCCTAGAGAGAGGAGAAGAAGAAGAAGAATGGAGAAGAGAATAGGAGGTTATATCTCCCTCCTTTCCCTTCTGTTGTTCTGATAGAAAATGAAGTGACAGAGAAAGAAATGAAGAGAAGAGACTTGTTTTCTTAGGAGAAGTGTTACCACTTGGACTTTCTGAATGCTTCATGTTTAACGGGGTTGCTGAAGATGAAATTGACGAAGATGTCTCTTTAGCCCTCTTCTTTTGCCGCCACTTCTTCCGCAGAACTTCCCATGTCTTCTCAAGAAGTAGGAAGTTCTCCCAACTCTCTTCAGGTAGACACATATTAACAATCTGTCTCCATGAAAGACATGGTACCTCACAACCTCTATGCAACCCATTGCTCTTCTCTTCTAATCTCCCTTCTTGGTAATGACTTTCCTTGTCTTGTCCCGTTTCCTTCTTTAGCCTTGTAGCCCAGCTCGACACCCACCGACCACCTGTCTCAAGATCCGTCTCTCCCCAGCCCTTTTCTTCTTCTTCTTCAACTTCCCCCCGCGAAGACCTCTGTCTCTTCTTCCAAGAGGAAACATTTGGGAAAGAGAAATCTTCTCCATCTTTGAGAAAGGCTTGCACTATCTCGCGCTCTCTTCTTTGTTGTCTCCATCTTAACTCTCCTCTCTCTCTTTTGCCCGAAGACGATCGCCTTCTTCTTCCTCTTCCCAGAGAGAGGGTCGAGGCTGAAGAAAAGAGGCTGTTATGATCAGGGCTCACTCTGTTGTCTTCGCACGCGACGAGGGAAGCCGTCGGAGAATGGACTGGATAGATAGATAAGTGTGTTTTAGTTCTTGGCCAGATAGAAGACAAGAGAGAAGACGTCGCACAAGATGCTAAGCAGACATCTTCTCTTTTCAACGAGGGACCTCCATCAAGGGGCTGCTGCCGGTTGGTCGAACCTAGAGAAGAAGACATCGTCCCTATCCCTGTTTTCTTTTCATCCATTTTCTTCAATCCTTTCGGTTTTTGTGAAAGCAAACTCGTATGAGCTGATAGACTCCGTGACGATAGAGGCTTCGTAGAAGATGAAAGAGAAAAAAAAGAAGAAAGTCCTTTTCCTTTAACCTGAGACATTTTATCTTCTCGACTGTGCCATGACTGCGCGCGCGCCCTCTCCACTGTCTCCCGGGATGGCAAAGCAGGGGCTGTGGCTGCATGGGAAAGAGCCTGAGTAGACAAGAGAAGCCATTGTTTCCGAGCATGTCTCCTCTCCATTTTGACTTTGAACAGAAGAAGAGAATCGGCGAGAGAAGGAAAAGGAAAGAGAGGTAACGATAACCCTTCATGTCCTTCGTCATCATATTCTTCTCTCTCTCCTAAGTTACGAGGCTCATGCTTCGAAATCGCCAAAGGGTCTCTCCTCCCCCCCCCAGAGAGCGATTTCACACGACCTGGTTTGTTGCTTGGACGTCCTATTAAAGACTTAGAACGAACATCTACTACACTTGACGTTGAGTCTGCTCTCAACGTCGATTCAGTAGCTAGCTGTTTAGCCACCCGCCCATCTCTTTGTCCGGAGCTTGGATGTGCCTCATGGTCTTGTTTCCGTTTCTTCGAAAGTGAAGAAGAACTCATAGAAGAAGAGGACGGTGATGCTGAGGTGGGATTGTTACTGGATCGCTCCTCTTCTGAAGGAGAGGAAGAAGACAGAGAAGAGAAACGTGACAGCGAGGAGGATACCATCGATGAAGTCCCCCGGGGATCTTTAAGAACAGATTCCTTCGCGTCGTCAAGCTCACGTATTCTCCGCCTCTTGTTTCCAGAGAAGAAAGGAGAAGAAACAAAAGCTAAGACAGGGTGCATACTTCGGAGAGCTTGACGGAGAACACCAAAGCGGCAAGGCACATCGGAATGGAGAAGCTCCCATGTATCTCTCTCTAGCAAAAGTGGTGTAGAAGAGACAGCAGAAGAACTGCAAGGAGGAACAGAAGAAGGCATCTGCACAGAAGAACAAGGACCTGTCGTAGAGGCTGCTTGACTTGTTGAAGAGGAAAGAGCTCTACGATGTAGAAAAGAGAAGTGGCTTCCTTGTTGCGATTCGCGACTACCTTTCGAGAGATAGGGAGATCTCTTCTTTCTAGTCAAGAGAGGATATCGTTTCTCTAGCCCAGAAAAACTTCCCCTCTCTCGAATCGTAGATCCACCCAACCCTTGACCTTGAGAAGTTGAAGTTCCATTGATATGAGAGATATCCTCTCTTCTGCAAGAAGCAGCGGAACACTTCGGCTCTTGCGACGATGAGATCTCCTCTCTGGATGCAGTTATAGCCTGGTTGCCTTGGTTCACAGAAGGGAGGCTTGCAGGAAGACTTTGACCAGCTGTCTTCTCCTCCTCCTCGTGTTCATCGCCATCTAGCTGACTGAGGAGACAATCGGCAGCTTCCATCTGGCGCTCAATAGGAAACGTGGGGAGCGGATGATGGATAGCAAGAGGGAACTGAAGAGACACATAATGTAATGTCAGAAAAACATCGAGAGGAAGAAATCTCGATAGACGACCGTCTCTTTCTCCTCTCTTTTCTAACACGGAAAGACTCTCAAAAGTGTCTGACATAAGAATCTTCCGTCTCTTGTTGTTGCCTTCTCTTGCCACATGCTCTCCCACCCCAGCTGTCTCTGACGTAGGTCCCCCTGGGAGCTTGAGTGTTATACTATGTTGTAGATCTCCTCTTTGATTCTTTACAACACACTCAGCTTTCATATCGGTATCTATGGTCCCTTTTAGAGATTCTTCTCTTCCCGCAGTGCCGTGTACAAGGTGACCATTGTTTGAGAGGAGGAAGATTCCCGCCTGTCTTGTTCTCTCTTCTTCCTCTCCTATTCTTCTTCTCATGAGGAGTAGAAGCCTTAGCTCCCAGTCTCTACGTGTCCAGTCTGTAACAGCTGTCAGTTGGGTTCTCTTCCGAGACTTCGGAGTCGCTAATACACGGAAAACTTGGAGCATGTCCTCTTCTTTCTTTCGGAGATCTCCATTGTTGTCTAGGGGAATCCCTTGAGGAAGCTCACCACCACCAGCCAGCTTCCTCGGTTCTTCTTTTTCATTATCTTCTCCTTTCTCTTGTATTCCTTGTGGTCCTTGGTTCAAGAGCTCTTTCAGCCCCTCTTCTAGACTCCAGAGATTATGATATGCCGCATAAAGAATCTCAGCGAAACATGCCGAGATCTCCGATTCATCTTCTCGGGCGTACGGACACCTTAGCAATCCCTGGACTTCAACTTTGAGTGCTCTCGCATTGAAAGTCTTACACAGTGGCAAAACTTTCAAGAAGAGTAACCGGGTTTGTTTCTTTCTTGCATGCAATAAAGGAAAGATCGCTCGGCGGAAAGCTCCATCTCTCAAAGGAATCGAAAGAGAAAGACACGGCAAGGCAGACGCCGCTGACTCTTGAACTGCATGAACAGGATCTGAAAGATAATCCCATATGAGCAATTGCACAGCATTGGGAAAAGAAGAACCTCCTGTCACTGAAGGTGCACTACTATCTTCTCCTCCTGCTTCTCCCCCTACTTCAGCTCCAGAGAGTCCCTTCTTTCGAGATAAAGAAAGGGCAGAAGCTTCACGAGCTGTCTGAGTATAGAACTCAAGAAGAGAACGTAAAACAATGAAGCCTAAGGCTCGCACTTGGGGAGAGCTATCATCCAGTGAAGAGAGTAACCACCCGATGGCAAGAGGGCTCTTGGCAATCTCGGATTGAAGTTGTTGAGCTGCTACGGTATGATGAGATGTATGTGCTCTTTCTCCTACTGATGCTAGAGCCGAGACCACCGCAGCTAAAGGAGAAGAAAAGCCTTGACGCCCTCCCGATGTCATAGACGAAGAAGACGAGAGAGACGGGTGCTGCTGATGCTGTTGGTGACCTAAAGAAGAAGAAGACGGATTTGAAGGATGAGAGGGAGGAACAGAGGAACAGGAGGAAGAAGATATTTGAGGGGGAGAAGAAGAGACAGTCTTTTGAGATGTGAGGGGGGCATGTAGATGTGCACCTGTAGAACGATGAGTGTCCCTTTTCTCTATTGTTGCTTCGACAGCAGCCGTCAGTGCAGACCGTGTACTCACAGCAAGATGTAGACGGAGAAGGACGCGACAACGTGATATTGGGTTAGGAGTCGCTGGGGGAAAAGAAGGTCTCTGAAGAGACTGGAGAGCTACATCTTCAGTCAGATGGGGAATGAGAGATAAGATAGCGGAGAGACTTGACAAACGAACGGCGGACACACTATCAGCTGGGAGACAGAGAGCAAATAGGAGACAGAACAACAGAGCATGACGCTCAAGTAGAAGAGAAAAAGAAAGAAAGAAAGAAAGAAAGAAGAGACAGAGCATGAGGGGAAGCCCCCAATGCAGGCGAGCGTCTTCTAACGACGTGAGGATGAATCTCGCGACCATAGAAGAAGAGAGGGACTTCAAAGGGAGTAAGCAGAACAGGTGAAAAACAGGGAGACGTATCTCTACCACCCTCCACTGGCGTTAACACGATATCCTCCTGCTACTGAAAGAGAAAGGGAGATGTAGCAGGGCATAGTCCAGGTGAGAGTTATAGTATGTCATGCGGACACATGCAAAAGAGTGCACATGTTTGGGGAGTTAAGGCAGCTAGACAGAAAGAAATGAGTATCTATCTGATCCCAGAAAAACCTCCATAGAATAGAAGGATAGGACATACATAGAAGATCTGATAGACACCCCTTTATCTACGTTGAAGAGGACGACACCTAGTATGTTTCTGCAGATATAGGATAGACAGGGAAAGTATGTCGTGCCCATGTGTAACCTTCTCTTTTTAGTTCCACTACCAAGAGAGTAAGAAGAGACAAAGATGAGAGAGACGTCCTCGCTCCTGTATACGACTTCCTCACATATCTACTCCCTTGTGAAGAAACGCGCATGAACATAGACACACACACAAGATCTCAACTGCTTGACACATACGACATACACGTGCTGTTTCTACTAGAAAAGCCTCTCCCTCTGCTTCTGAGATAGTCCCCGTGGCACCAAGCGCGCACTGAGACTTCTTTGACTCTTTACTATCCTTGACAGCAACGCCTCACAGTGACGTCCTGCTTCCCTAACAGAGAAGACATTGAAGCATGCCTTCAGTTTCTCATTCTTCTCCCAGTTTCTCAAGAGGAGTCACAGCAGGTATGCCGGGATGGTATCTCCGGCGACTTCATGTACGGCACAACCCCGTCCCCCAGGAGATGCTTCCATCGTTACTCTTCACGGCGCTCTACTGTGGTCCCCTTCATTTGTGGAGAATTCTTACTGGATCTCTCTTATGAGAACGGTAAGTCGGCTAGCAGTCATATTCACCGTCTTCCTCCTTACCTGTCATATAAGAGAGAAGAACAAGACAGCACTTGACTACGGCTCCTGCGCTTTCACATTCTTCGAGTTCTTGTACAGTCCATTCTCCACATTCCTCTATCGTTTGAAGGTGTTGTTGTTCTATCCTCTGATTCCCGACCACTGGGGAAGCTTTACCACTGGCGTCTCGTCCTGATGTTGAGCTCGCCTTTTCTTTCGATGCTCTGAAGGCTTCAGTGGCTTGAAGAATGCGATGCGCTCCACAACGGACGAGCTCCTCCCCCACTCGTAGAGCACCGTCTGACGAGAACTTCCCAGCTAAACTGATCAGTTTTATATGAAACCTCCCTGTCTTTGTCGCTAAATCTATCGCATGTCTAAAGACTGCTGGACCTGTCAGGATGACTATAGTGGACGCTAGATGGGCTAAACAAGCCAAGCACTCCGCACTCGATGATCTTACAGGCACGTCGGCTGATGTAAGAAGATCACCAGCAATCAGATGTAACAGAGAGACACGCACACTCATAAGGAGACAATCTAATCCAGGGGGCGGTTGCCCGGATGTGAGAAACTCTTGTTCTTGTGTCTGCTTTTCGGTGTCTATCCGCGGTGTCTTCTGACTCTCTTGACACCTGCTTTGTATTGCGCTTTCAAAACATTCCTGCTGAGACTGTCTTAAAGACATCAGCTCCCCCATATGATGATGATGATGATGCCTCAGCGTCAGTCCAGCCCACTTGCACAGAGTTTGCCGAGAGTGAGTAAGAAGAGCCATGAGAGCACGTAATGTCTGGAGATGTCGACAGGGTCTATCATCCAGGAGGCCTGCCATTAACTGCTGAATCAAAGCTACATGTGCAATAAGCCGTGGAAGCGGAGGGCTCGCTGGGGCCTGTGCTGGACTCAGATCTGCGACTTCCTGTGAAGTGTTCGCCGCCTGGGTGGCGATGTCCTCTGAAGACTCTAAACCATCAGCCTGGCCTTTCTTCACACGTTTAGATGTAGAAGACACCTTAATTGAAGAACTTTCTCCAGCTGGCGGGCCACCGGGAGTAATAGTAGCAGTTGTGGTAGTCGTAGTAGCCGTCGCTGGGACTGTCGTCTGTACATCGGTGCATGGTGTAGGTGTGCCTACACCCGGCGGAAGATAGTAGACAAACCCTAGATGGGACTGCTGGAGTGAGAGTGGCTGCGTCGTAAGAACAAGAGAGTGGGATAGTTGAGCATAAATATTCGTTGGACAAGTAGACGGCAAAGGAGTCCATCCAGCAGAAGTAACGGCTGGTGCGAGAGAGTCTCCATGTACCGAAGAATCACGCAAAGGCAAGCTCGAATAAAAAGAGTGAGCCAATCGAGAAGTGGTGCTTAGATCCCCCCCCGGCGGCCACGATGAATGGTGTCCAGAAGAATTTGCAACAACCAAGGGACCTTGAGACGCAACAGCCCGTCGAAGCTCACGGATATCCACCCACTGGCTTGAAGGGAGAGAGACAGCAGCAGATGAACTGGTATGCTGTCTTGAACCCCGAGGAGGTTGTAAAACTTTGACACCCCCCGAGCTGGTACGACCTTCTCCAGCAAGAAGCTTCATGTCGCCGCCCCCCGCCCCTGGTTCTCCTCTTGATCCTCTCAGCCCAGGACTTTGCTGCGCTCTGGGCTCGAGTGGATGTACACTCGGGTATACAGGCGGTGCAGTACTGTGTCTGGGAGACTGGCCACGACTCGGTGGCCACGTAGACGGAAGGCCAGGCCGAGAAAAAGAAGCCGCTTTTGCTCCATATGGCTGTCCAAATGATGCAGGAGGGAATGTCGACCTCCCCGGCCTCTGCACACTGCTATGTGGCTGCCGTGTCTGCCGCATTCCATCGAGTTCGTTGGGGGGGACCCCCGCCAGATGCTGACTGCCTTCTGGAGGGCCGTCCTGTTTGTTCCCCCGCATCATCGTGTCCCACCTTCCGAAGAACTAACCGGCTGCGAAAAACCTTGAATTTCTACGTTGCTCGGACGGTATAGGCCGCAGCCAAGCCAAAAAGAAGAATGGACCATCCGTCAGCTGTCATTATGCCTGAGAGCCCGCAGGTGACCCCACGCAGTACGGGCTGCTGCCGCGGACATGCCGCCAGCCTTTCTATAGTGCCAGGCGTCTCCGAAACGTTGCTGCCCGGTTGTTTGGAGGCCCCGGAACATCCGTAGGGTGCGGAGATGAAAGCATAGTAACCACCTCGGAAAGACTACAAGCAGGATGTGAAGCCGCTCAGAGCAGAAAAGCGTAGCTAGAAGACACCTGTACGGGTTCCCAACATACCAGGGTTAGAAGCTGGAGCACTACAGGAGAGCTGCTATCAGCACGGGTGTATCGACATACCGGAAAGCAAAAGCTTATCGCCAGTCTCCGTAATACGACAAGGTAAAGCTCCAGAGTCTCGCTTATCAAAAAGGTAAAGAGTCACTGATAGACGGAAGTACGGTGGGTGTGAGAAGGAGACACTGAAGAAGAACAAGACGGCCAGGAGAGCTCCACAGGGGTCTCTACTTTCGCTCCAGAGTGGTTCAGCTAGTAGATGCTGAGAAACAGCGAGGAGATGCGATTTTTTGAAACGTGGACCGCTTCGTGGGCCGCATACCGAGACGAAACGGCGCTGGCTATGGAGAATGCATGTAAACGTAGTACAGACGCTCAGCCTACGGCAGCCCTCTGCTTTTTCCTGGTGAAGCTGCCTCCCTCCTGCTGGATTTTGCAAAGTCAGAATGGAGGAAAGAAACCAGGCCAGTGGCTCAGATTCTCTCCGGGCACCGACACAGCTGCCCAGAGCGCTCTGGCGATATGTGCATGCGACGCAGAAGCAGAGAGATCGACAGGCAGAAGTTGACGGCGAGACACTTCCTACTATGAAGTGTGCTTGTGGACAGCCGTCATTATCGCAGCGGGGTGAGGAGAGAATTATGGCCATGGAGCCCTCTCCTGCCCATCCATGAGTAGTCGAGTGGCCTCGATGGAACTGTCGTGTCGTTCTGCAGAATCTGCTGGGGCTTGTTTGGAGCAGGAGACACTTTACGAGCCGCCGAGCTCGACTGGAGTCACGACTTCATGCCCGGACGCGGAACAATAGGCGAGCACGAAGGGGAAGTTTACAAATAAGCGAAACGACGGGGACGATGGAAGGCTCTCTTAGAGGAGAGCATTGGATGTGTTCTGACTGAACATCGAAAGGCCTATGGATGCCAAGAGGATCGTGTGGATGCCTCATTCGCACTGCCCGAATTGCCAGTCCGGACACTGGGGCAGACTGTGGAGATGCCGCTGCCGGGCGGCGTGTGTCCTGGCCTACCACGCATTTTGCGTCTTCGGATCACCTGGAATGCTGCCTGTCACGCCATCCAGTCCGAGCATGGCTCCCAAGAGACTCTTACAGAAGGACTGGGTTGTTGGCCGTGGGTGAGCCCGAATGTTTCGGTCAGTTCGGATGGCCCCCTCCACGCCTGAAGTAAAGAGTTACTAAAGATCTCAAGCAACACACCCGCCGTAGCCGCAGCCCCGAGGCAGCCCGCGAGTGATCCGCACCACGATGACAACTGTAGCCAGTCAATTCAGGCGATAGGGTGCTCCGAGGCCCGGCGCCATAGTATTGTCTTTTTCTCCCCCCAGTAGCCCGCTGATAGCCGGCCCAACGAGAGCTGGTACTGAAACTGCTTGTTTGTTGCGGTGCGCTGGGAAAAGCTTCTGTTCAGTCACTTTGCTTCACCGCGTAGCGCCTCTGAGGCGCGCGAACAACCTCAGGGAGCAAACGAGTTCCTTACTGGTGCCCAGCTCCTATGCACGTCTGCCATGCTCTGCCACGAGGGAGGCCCGACAGAGATCTTGTTGCCCAGACATTACCCTCGAGGGGACGATAAGTCATACGACAGCTGAACCGGCTGAAGCCCGTGATGCCTTTGTGCTCCCTTGCGATGCATAAGTGCCCCGCCAGCCACTGCACGGCCACTTTTCCCCACAGGTGTCCCAAAGCCTGGGGAGCACCTGTCTCCTGGCGTAAACAGCTTGCAAGATGTCTCCGCTCGCTCGATGATGCGCGCGGCTCCACTGTATAGCACTACAGCATTCCTCAGCCCAGTTTTGCCACCTGCTCACGCCGTCATGGGGTCTCTGCTGCGTCCGAAGTCGGAACCTCGCATCAGGAACCCCAGGCACGTGGCACGTGTTTGCAAAGGTATTCTGGTTTACTATAACGTGTGGTGCCCAGTGGCAGCCCTACAGGCAGGGTGCAGAGGAACCCGAACACGAAAAGGAAACAACCGGGGCAGTGGGCCTCATGTGAAGTTTGAGTGATCACGCCGAGGAATCATTCCGAGTCGACCTTCTTTTGTGGCACAGCCCCAATCTGCCGAGGTAACCCACGCCCGTCGTCCTCGTCCTCATTACGACAGCTTCCAGCTGGCATGCATTGCTTTCATTGCCAACCGAAAAGGAAGCCTGCACTACGCTTGTGCGTAATGCTTCACCGCAAACACCGCAGTGGGCGGTCGGCCGGGGCGTGCAGCAATCCTGGCTGGGAGATGGCGTGTATTCACCGGGCGCAACTCGGCACGAGTACAAGAGACAGCCACATGGAAATGTGAACCATCTGCTACAGGTGCCCCGCCGCCACGGTAGCTCCGCACTGTGAGGCGCCTATTCAGAAACAAAAGAATCCCTCGGAGTCATGGAGACGGTGCGAGAGGGCGAAGCGGTTGACGTTGTAGTAGAGACCAAGTATGCCAACGCAGAGGAAGCTGACTCCGCTCCGGAGAAGAAGGGCAGTCTTGATGAAATCGGGAGTAGGGATTCGACGGGGGCGACAGACCTTCTTTGGCTGTGGCCATACGACAACAAGGAATCTGACCTTACGGGTTCAAGCAGCGAGCGGAGGGCATATCTTGAGAGGGAGGTTATGCCAGCGCTACTTCCGGTGGGTCAGCATCCAACAACCCAGCTCCCTTTGCGGTATCAGTATCTAAGTCCACGTGCCAGCAGCCCTGATGCTGAAAATTACGGGCGACAGTCGAAGACACACGTGAACCGGGGAGCACTTTGTGTCCTCACTCTTCCAGGAGAAAGTAACCGGTTGTCTGCTATCCGGGAGTGGCTGCCTCCGGTGTTGGAGCGGAAGTTCTCGCGACGCTCCGGCTGAGGCTGGGGCGCTAACGTGCAGGACTATATGGTGCTGCTGGTCCCTGTTCTGTCCAGGCTCTCGAGCAGGTACACTGGAGAAGACCATACCGATATTCCTTCCAGCGCACTCAGCTTCTGCCCCAGGTTCTTGCCCGTGCTGGCGCTGTTGGGAATGAAAGAGCCAAGAAATGGGGGGACCGGGAAGGTGGTTCCTGGTTCTGACCACCACCACTCTCGCGTGACACCTCCAAGCTGGCAGATGCGTTTGCCACACCGTGAACGCTGAACTCTAGTCTCTTCATTGGTTACACTTTCTCAAGACTCCTCCTTTCAAGCGAAGTTTCTTCGGCAAGTGCCGCAAAGGGGACAGGCTAGGGCTGTGACTGGTACAGCCCGCTTAGATTTTCGACCCGTGGCGGCTGTCCATAGATAGCTATGTTGCCACTTCTTTGGAACCATCTGTGCTGTAACTTCACTGCGCGGTAGATTAGGGATGGGCGCCGGAACATGCGCATCCTTGAGAAATGCGCGTGTTCCGGCACGTTTTGCCGTTAGCACCAATAACCGAGGTAAACCCAGATCGAAAGCGCTGCTGTATTGGTGTGCAATACTACCGCTCAGTTCGCCTCTCCTCCATCAAGAATGGATCAGCAGGCTATCTTGGTCCGGAGCAGCAGGGGACGTTCGAAGCGTAGCTGTGACTATGACTGCCTGTCTTGCGGGAGTGCTAGCAGGATGTCGACGGTCTGCCTTTGTCTGTCCCCCCCGTGATTCAGCTTCTAATCGACGCTTACAAGCAGCAGGCTAACAGGCAGGCAGTCACCAGGCAAATTGCTCTTGATGCGGAGATTGCTGCCACTGCCGGAGAACCAGTACACAAACCTGTCATGCGTGTGGAAGAAGACGCGGATAGTGCTGCGTCGGCGGCGCAAGAGGTAAAGGCACAAAATCAGGACACAGAGGTCACCGTCTCCCCTCACCAGCCGAACTCAACCTGAAAGACAAGCTCCTGGTTCGAGCCGTCACAAAGACCAATACTTGCCCTCACTGCTTCCTGAACGCTTGTGCACTTCCGAGCCCCTTTGTCTGTGAGGTGCGTGCAGCAAGGGTCGGATACTTGGTCAACGGCGACCACCGGTGCACCGTTTGATCCTCTAGTGAGACTCGCGTTCTATCTGAAACTGAAGTCTACGGGGTCTGTAGACTCGAGGCAAGAAGGGTGAAAGGTTTCTACAGCTTCTTCGTCCAGCAATAGCGGTGTGACGGGCATGTTCCTTCTCAAGAATGGTCCGAGGTAGCGGAGGGAATGCTGCCACTACTGAGTCGTCTCCGGCCACTGACCGAGGAACACCTGGCCTCATCGTACGCAAACAACAAATGAGGCGAAGTACAATTCCCGGTCTGGTCCGAGAGGGTGCGCACCTCCAGCCTCGGTGCCGAAGAAAGCCACGCCTGACGGCCTCGGGGGAGGCCACTAGAGAATTCTCCTCAAGGCAACTCCATAGGGCATGCAAGCGGCTGTACACAGGAATGGATGAAAACAGTGTGGACCCATGTACAGACCGTGTTCCCACGTATACCTACAGATATGCACAGTCCTATCTAAACCGGGCTGACGTCTCACCCGGTAGAAACGAACACGCGCGGAGACCGTGCGCCATCAATAATGTTTGCTTGCCGTCTGCCAGAACCCGGGCACGGAAGATCGAAACAACACCGACAACGTTGCCGCACCTGAAGCCTGGGGAGAGCCACATGTGGGCTGCTCCCGCCTCGACGTTTTGGTGTCAAGAATCAGAGAGATAGGGAGAAAAACGACAGGCCTGCCTGCAGCGCGTCTTGGCCTTTGCATGCTATGAAAACACCCGTAACCAAAGAGGCACTTTCGGGCAAACTGCCGAGAGGACTTCGGAAAGGAGAGCAAACACCCCGGATCCGGGGCTCCTCTCCTGAAGAAGTGTCCGGAGCGTTGACTTCTTGTCAGCAGGAGGTACTGTCAGCATCAGCCTAGGGAGTGTTTGTGTGTGGCTGCAAGTCTCTCCTGCTCCTTCGACTTGACCCGTGGAAGGGTCGCGGCCTGTGCCGTACCTCATCGGGAGTCGGCTCCTCGCACAGCCGTACCCAGCAGTCTCGAGAAAGAGCCCCCATCTGTATGTTCCGTCTATGAGCTGCTGTATATGCAAAGTGTTGTGCCTGTACACAAAGCTGGATTAATTTGAGTGGACCTCGCTTTGTGAGAAGTTGGAACTTTTGCTGAGACCACGGAAGTGTAACAGTTTGTCGAGCCGAGGTGATCGAGTCGGGAGACGTACCATGCCCGACTGGACACCGGTGCGTTCGCTACCTTCAGACTTGGGCTTCTGTGTGAGAGTGTTGGGTCCAGCGACTACGAAGTGTACTGCGGGATCGCAAGGAAGGGGATATTTGTCGACCCGAGACATCGAAGAAAGCATGGAGAAGTACGCGCACAACAGCTTAAGCAGTAGGCGGCGAGTTCACAGCACACAGTCACGATCTCACAGAGGAAGCCTCAGGTGGTTCAACACATTTCCGAGAGCCACCCGGAGTGTGACCGTAAGATCGGGTCTCAGCGGGGGCAAAAAGCAAGTACGCAAAGGGACCCGATCTCAGGAGCTATGTCTGGCACACCCACTGAGTGGCCTGTCCCCAGCTAGTGGCGTAGCTTCTCTCGGAGGTTACTACTACAACCTTCACAGAAGGGCGAACTTTTGATGAGCATTCACCACCGGGATACTCCTTTGGAGCTCATTTCTTGCTCGATGCACAGCACTTGTGGAGTAGAATAACAACGGGAGTCGCTTGATTTTCCGTGAACCTCCCTGCGACTCACATGTATTGTAAGTTTCCGGTTAGCTATCCATGTGGCAGTGTATCCACAAATACTTGCGGTGAGGACAGAAGTCTGGTCCAAAGCCGTACGTTAACTGGATTTCGAGGCCCAAGGCAGCTACATTAATCCTGGACACCACGAACCTCGTACAAAGCGAGCTGTTTTCCATTTGCGTGAGCTTACACGGAGTGTTCCCGCATTCAGGTGTTTCGGAAGTGACGCAGTTCGCCAGTCAAGCGGCTGGACGCCTCCGTGGCACAGAGGATGATACCCTCATCCTGTACATGGCTGGGGTTGCATCTCTGCAAGCAGTCCGCTAGTCATTAAGACATACAACACTGGCAGCCCGCCGTCCGCGAACTGCACGGCCGGACTGACCCATAGAGTTTCAGCTTACAGGACCACCCTCGTGTTGTCGAAGGAGATGAAAGAAAGCACTCCTCGGTATTGCCGGTTAAAGATCTGCCCCGGCAGGTGTCCTGCGTCGAGCTCTCCAAAATTTCGCCCGTTCCACCGGCGCTGGTGACTCTCTAAAACCTGGCACCCATGTGCTATTTGTATCTCCTGGGCGGCTTCATGAAGAAAGCTCCTCAGTTTCAGTCCCGGAAGGTTCTCCTTCCAAGAGAAAATGGAGTGCAGACTAAGACTCCAGGTTGCTACCTACGGTACCAAGCTAGAATGTAAAGGCTTACCGCTACGCATGCGTGCATGCGATGCTTCAGTTTCGACATGTAAGGAGATTTACGTAATTCCATTTTATACGTAGGACTCACGCTTCTTTGTTCACGGGTCTGTGTGTGGTACATTAATTCTGTCCCCTTCTTGTGTTCAAAGGAGCTGGCGGTTCTCGTTTCCACAATGAGAAGGGTAAGATCGAAAGCAGTTTTCCTCGTAGAGGGTGTATACCCGGTGGCTGCGCTGTGGCCCCTTGGTGGAAGCGTTCGTCTACGATTGCTTTGAACTGTCTTTCTTTCTTCATCATTTTCATTTGATTTTTCTCTGGCTCATTCGAAGTTGTCAACTGAATCTTTTTTTCCCTGGGAGGACAGCGATAAGCATGATGGAGAATAAGGCAGGACCGGCCGACTCTTCTGCGAAGTCCTCAGACGGGGCGAAACCCGTCGACGGATCGTCGCCTCTTACGTCTTCATCTTCTTCTTCGCCCTTGGCTCCGTCTTCCTCCGTAACTTCCAATAAGAGTGCGTCTGCTGCGACATCTCCTAAAAAGAGAAAGGAGTCTCTGCCTGCACTCGCGCAGGCTCTCCCTCATCCAGCAGAACTCCGGCCGATCAAAGCAGCAGCCGTAAGTAAAAGTCTCCTCAAGTTTCGGAAGGAAAGATTAAGAGATGCGGCGGTAGCCAAGAAGGTCCTAAGGAGGTTTCCTGTCCTGAATAAATTCTGGGCGGAATTGGTGGTGGATCTAGACGACGACGGAACTCGGTGTGATGTCTGCGGCAATTATGACACGCTGCCGGTAAGCTCGTGCCCGCGGATGAATCTACTCCTGGGCCGCCTTGTGCATGAAACAATCGATACTCCTTTCACCACTCTTCAAAACATCGCAAGGCTTTTCTCGAGAACCCGGTTCGGATCCCGTACCTACAGGACACTCGGGAGTGAGATACTAGGGTTAAGGGTTGATTTGGTCTCTTTTCGTAACGTGATTTTTTCTTACATGTCTCAGTCTGTCCGGCCTGCTGCCTCTCTACTAAAGTAATTGTGTCTCTCCATCATAGACTCTAGTAGCGAAAACCATTCACGAGGTGTATCCTCATGACTTCTGTATATCTAAGACTCGTCTTTCCCCCGCCTCACCTCACTTCACACTTCAGTGAAGTACACACCTATCCAGACATATGTTTTCCTGTCTATATCTGATTCTTCTGCCTCGTCTTGGGCGACTCTTACCTTTCTTATTGACCTTACGAGGTCCTACAGTTGCCGTAATAGGGAACTCAGCTATGGCTATAGCATGACACGATACCTATTCCATTGCAGCTCACCCTTTTTTGTCTCTTAAAACTTTACATGCTTCAAGTGTGACCTTCTCTCCACACAGAACAAGACACCTGCAGGCATCACCAACAACGTCATCTATATATGTATACATATATATATATATATGTAGAGAGAGAGAGAAAGAAAGACAGATGGATAGATAGATAGCTGCCGTTAAAGCATCGTGTTGAGGGGGGAACTTACTCTTCATAGAAAGGGAAAGAGTCCTCCGTGCATGTATCGGAGATCATTTCCGAGGATGTCTTGTTTTCCTGTAGGATGACCAAATTCTCTTATGTGATGGATGTGATGTGGCCGTCCACCAAACGTGTTATAATGTGAAAGAAGTCCCTGAAGGCGAATGGTTCTGTCGGTATTGCCATGATGAACGTCGCGCTACATCGAATGTGCAGCATCTCCGTCGTCTTGCTTTCAAAACTGTCAGTAAAACCACGGATAAGAATGTCTTAAAATGTAAGTTGACTCTCCTCTCTCTAGCGAACAGTCCTCTCCTGCGGGGGAGAGCTGTGCTCTTTCTTTTTCTTTTGTTTCTTCTTCCTCTTCATCTTCGTGTACGTCACTTTCACAAACTACGCCGAGATAACACAACGACGTATATGAGAGAAACACGAGGGTAACGTGAGCTCATGGCGATCTTTTCGACAACCTCATCCTCATGATGATACACACATCTGTTGAAGAGATCTGCATTACGTTATTCATAGCACTATCGTTAATATACAAAGATAGTCCTAAACAATCGCTGAGCGCTGAAGTGAATAGCCTCCGCCTCTAGTATTCTTGCAGACACTTTTCTCGTCCCTACGACTGTGGACTTCGATAGAGTGTAGTGACACTGGAACTAACGACGAAGTTCCGTCTATCCATTCAGTCCTGCAGTCTACCTTCATAGCCCTGTCTACTCGGCCTTAGCGTTTTTTTCCTCGACTGTTCTCTCTCTGCCCATGGGTACAATGATAGAGACAGAGAGACAGCCTTGGTGTCGTATACTCATGCTATAAGTGAAGATCGCATACGGGAGACTGTGCATTGCGGCTTTTCAGCGACCTTACAAGAGGAGATTGATCGGATGGAGAGAGAAAAAGAGCCTTTCTGTATCTTGCCGAAAGCATGCCCTCTTTGTCCGAGAAGATTTGGAGCGCACATTCGATCGTCAGAAGGTAAGTCTTTTTCCTTTCTTTCAAAAGAGACCGTTGATTTCGCTCTTCGGATTCTTTCTTCATTGCCCTCGCCTTTCGTGGGTGTCCCCAGACAAATTCATGACGTGTACGAAGAGAAGTTTTCTAGCAGAGGTTTTCTTCAAGTCCGATCTCTTGATGTTGCAGTAGACGACTGAGAACTTCTCCTTTCATGTTTATCCAGGTGGATCTTCACCTAACACTTGACGTGTACTTACTGCGAAAGCACGCCTGCGACTCAAGGGCTGATATGATGTATACCATTCTGTGAAGGTTTAGATCTAAAGCCTTTACCACGGAGATAGATATACATTCATTCCTCTCGATGAGCTCGGAGAGTGGTGTTTCTCCATCCACATGTAATCACCCGAAGAAGACGTCCGCCAGGAATCGGGTCAGCAGGAGTCTATGTCTCTCTCCTTGAAGCAGGATGAGAAAAGCTGAAGAATGATGAGGGCGCTAAGACTCCGACTGGGTGTTGTATGTCTCTTCTTCTTTTTGTACACGAAGAAGATACATCTCTTTTTTGCTTCTGTCTCACTTCTGTCTTCATCTTGATAGTAACTCCTGTGACACAATGCTCTGATTCTCTGACAGGGTGATTCCTGTGTTGTGGATATGAAGCCATGAACCTGTCTCTGAGAAGAGAAGATAGCCCTCAGAGAGAAGAACGTTCAGCGCGATCCTTTAGGATGGGGTTTCCCTGTAAAACAAGAGAACTTCACTCTCCTTTTGCGGGGTGCCTCCTGTGTGCTTCCTTCTTGTGGTATGGCTCAGGATCTCAGATCTGGGTTCATGTTAACTGTGCTGTATGGCTCCCGGAAGGCTGGGTGACAGGCGTCGAGGATGCGGGAGGATTGCTTCAAGCGGCATCATGGAGATTTGAGAAGATATGTGATCTCTGTGGAGTTGACGAAGGAGCTGTCGTTAAATGTCATCAAGAAAACTGCCCTGCTGTCTTTCATCCTGTCTGTGCGACCATGGCAGCCTATGGAATGAATCTGACAGGTAGATCTCCGAGTTGCAAGGATACCTCTATCTACGTGCTATGTGTTGGTTGAGGAGAGATGTGATTAGATGCTTATGTATGAACTATGTTCTATCTTCGTGAATAGCTAGGGAGAAGAGGCAGGCATTCACGGTTTTCATCCGGTGTGTGGGGGATAGGTAAAGGAGCATCTGCAATTGGGGTAGCAGCATTAAGAAAGATTCATCCATTCATATGAGCCAAATGAATGAAAAGTCTTTGCATGCAGGCATCTCTTCTATCTGTTTCAGAAGTGAGAGAGTTTCCAGAAGTGAGATAGATTTCTTATCGCTGGTCTTCCTTTCACCTACGACTTTCTTCTATGCCCGTTCGGAAAGGAAGACTGCTTGATAACGCGCGATCGTAGCTTGGTAGCCACTACTTAAGAGGTGGGAAAGAGCAGGGAGTAAAAGGGCCTCTCACATCCCCCTCCCTCCGATCCTCTCCGAGTCCCTCGAGGGTGGGCGTGGTCACCCGGATCACCCGGTGTAGACTTTCTAAGTGATGTATAGGAGTCGATTCAAGGTTCTCGTGTACTTCATAGTATCTTTGCCGAAGGTTTATACATATCTCTCTCATCCATTCTTCAGGTCAACTGCATGTCAACAGAAGACATGATATGACTTTTCATGCCTTCTGTCTACGTCATCGGGGATACGCTTTCCGAGAATCCGTTGATGTGGAAGAGCCGCTAGAATATCTTCGGCGCCATCCAGACTTCACCCATCCTTTTCTCCGAGCTGCAAATCTCATTCGCCGGAACAGAGATATTCTCTTCGTAAGCTCAACAAGTGAATAGGCTTGGTTGCTCGTTAGAAAGGGGAAAGAAGCTAAGCGAACAACTGGCGTGAATCCACCACACGTTTTCGATTCGAGTTAAATATAGATATGTGGTAGATCTGTGCTTCTCCTCTTTATGATGCTTCACACGGATAGAGCCCGGAAGTCTTGACTTCACCCGAGACACAAAATTCCGCAGTTTATGGTACGTTTCGCACTTATAGACTAAGTCGCATTGTGGACTTCCAGAACAACCCACTTCTCCTATCCCTCTGTATGAGGAGTAGACACTTGGCTTGACTCATATATTGTCCGTTCCTAAGTTTCTTCACATAACCTACGTCGCTCGTTTGAAGCTGTCGTTGTATCGCAATAGTACATATGCGTCTCCTCCTCTTGAGGTGAGGTAAAGAGAAGCTTCATACCCTGTAAATGTCCCCCCGTCGGTCTCGGCTTTCCAGGGTAGGAAAAGCTTCTTCCGTCTCTCCCTCGCATGCTGACCTGAACCCGTACCGCATCTATTGCTCAGGTATGGATTTGCATATATCGGTCAATCTACAGCGGGTGGATGTGTATGATGACGGGTTTGTATTTACTCCGGTACTAGCACGACTACCGCCACTCGTACAACAGAACAGTCTGAACCGTGTGCTTCCTCCATACACGCAAGACGTAGACTTGTTTCGTACAGGGTTTCTGTTTGCACCTCTTATTTTCTCCCGTGCGGGGAGAGAGTCGGGTATTCGAACTACAGATGGTTTTTTGAGCGGACATGTGGAGATTCAGAGAGATAAGATACGCTGATAGAGACGCTGCAGTCCTTCTTACTGGGGTGGTGGCGTCTATTGTTATTGCGTATGCTCTCAGTACGTCAATCAGTGCCATAAGGATGAGACAACATGGGGACTGCGGATGGGAGCCTATCTTACCAGGGTGAGGTGTACTTAAAACTTCTCTTCCTTGATGAGTGCTTGTCCAAGTCATACCTTTTCAAAAGCTGTCCGGTCACACACTTTGCAGTTTTTCGTAGAAAAGTAGCAGCCCCTCCAAGTTGTCCTGTCTAGAAGGCTGCGGGTATACCTATGTTCATACACTTCATCAAAGAATAGTCTGAAGATGTAACCAAGGGACTCCGCAGTTTGAGTTAAGGTATATATGTAGATGGAGACGTATCTATGTCTGCCCGCCAGCATTCAAGAACCGTGAAGAAACAGGGTCAACTGTGTATCTCTCGTTCACTACTCCAGCTGAGGAAAGTAGCGCAACATGCTGCCGTACCTCCCATCGCCTCAGGAACGCGAGTCTTGCCTACGGTATCTTAGCCTTCATGGTAGATACAGCATCAGCAAAGATCTCTCAGAACCATGGCTCTTGTTTCGTTTTGGCAGTATTGTGATAGCCACGCAGTTTACTCCGTGTCGAGACAATGGCTACTGAGAACAACCACTTTTACAGGAGTTGAAGCTGGTTTCTCCCCGCTGGGGGAAGACTTTCCACATGCAACGACACCAGAGAACGCATGCAGTTTCAGAATCGTCGGGGAGGCGCCCTAAGGCTGTCCGTTCCTCCTTCGCGCCAGGTAGATGACCTGGGCTTATGTTTTACAAAGGGGACTTTCGTACGCGGTGCGAACCAGTGCAAAAGAGAACTGGTTCGCACCGCGAAGCGGGGTTACAACACTAGGACGGCCGAAGGATGGATCTTCTTGTGCTAATTTTCTCCGAACGGAGTGTGCTTGCGGTGGGTGGAGCCTCGAGGCGTGTTGTAGGGAAGTCCAGTAGGCACGTGAACACACTTAGCTATCGGGGTGGCGCTGTCATTTGGAACGATGGTGTACACAGGAATTCAATGAGAACCTCGTTGCTATTCGCGCCTTCTGGATGCGGGTCAGTGATCTCTGCGCACCCGAACGACCGCTCTCCACGCCTAGCGGCGGCCCAGCGCCTACCGTCACTTCCGGGGTTGGCAAAACCCCGCGACCCGCGGTAGTCGGGGGCCAGACGGGTTCACCAGGTGTTCGCACACCAAGTGCAAAGGAGTCTCGTCCGTCTACTGGTGCTACGGCGGTTTCCAGGAGACTGTCTACTACTGACACTTCACAGAGCACAAAAAGCGGCACTGCCCCGCGCAACCCCTGGGGTGATGGCGACCCCCCAGGTTCTGTCGTGAATAGTGAGGCAGTTACGAAGGCCCCTCTTAATGTTTCTGCGAAAAATAATACCTCTAGTCCAGGCAGACCTTCCATCGGCAGCACGGGGGGTGACCACCAGGAGCCGGAAGGCGGGAACAAAGCCCGACTTGATGCGAAACAGAACCCCGAAGAAAGAAGAGGCAGCACGGGAGAGGTACATGTTGGTGGGGGCCGGGAAGACGGAAAAGAGTCGACTGCCGGGGATGCTGAAGCAGGTGGTAACCCCGAGACCGCTGAACCCGCCCAGTCAGCGCTGTCACCAAAAAGTGGCTGACAGAAGGCCGTGCGATAGGATGAATTCATCAGGTGTGCAATCAGGCAGTGGTCGTGGGATGGGGGCACTCTGAGGGAAATGTGAAGTGTTCTTCCTCGCAGCTCGCGTGAAGGCTAAGCTCAGCGTGCAATTTTATCACTCTCTTTCGAGGTGCAAAAGGGGGTTGGCTGCGTTACCGCTGTTGAAACCAGACAAAATCTTCTTGGTCGTCATTTTTCACTTGGGAGGTCAGGAAGCTATGCGTCATGGTCTGTGGAGGGGACTTCCAAGAGGGAACCAGTCGGCCGCGTTGCTTGCCCAGGGGCTGCATGTTCTTGTCGAAGTCTGTCTGGGGAGTATGGTCCTTTCTACTCCTCCGTGGAAGAAAGCTTGCAGGCAGAGGTAAGCGGCGAGGCCGGCTCCTCTGCTTCGCGTCAGCGAACCTTCAAAGAAACTGGAGTAAAGGTAAGGAAGCGGGTGGTCCCGACTCTGCTGGTTGTACTGTCATGCACGATAGAACGCCTGCTGCTTGCGTTCCGTTCAGCAGCTTAAGATTAAGCCTGTCTTGCACTTGCGTGCCGCTGACCAGCGGGCAGTGTATTTCTGATCGTGTGTGTGGAACCACCGGAGACGTGCCGTGGAGAGACATGCCCTAATGTTTCAAGGACGGGGAAGCGGCGCGCACTATCAAGGACCTTCCTTGACAGTTCGAGTGTCGGCGCCAAGAGCCGAACTTGGCAGAGAAGCAATGCCTGGAGATACGCGATAATTCTCAGTTGAAAACTAGTCTAATTCCGGTTCGTTGGCCCGGAGAGGCCTTCAGCACCAGTGGTGCGCAGTTTCTGTGCCAGCCCCTATCGGAGCATCAGCAAGCAAGCCAACTCTTTGTAGGAGAAAGGAACCCGGTGGCAGCATGTCACTGGCATCTCTTTAGTGCCAGGAGAAAGCGTCGTTTTTCTCAGATGCAAACGGTTCTCCCCGTAAACGTGAAGAGTTATCCTCAAGACACTCAGCCGCTGGAGGCGAACCCCAAGGGCTGAACCCACACACTCATTATACAGGGGAAGGGCAGACTCCCACGGTGGTTCTGCTTTAGAACCCGTACGCGAGACAGTGACTTTCCGGCTTTTAGTCAGACGACCTGCGGAAGCGTGCAGCACCGTTAGCGGACTGAGGACAGCTCGACTTTTCGCCGGTGCCAGCTTTCCTCTCAAGCTTTAGGATGAGCTGATGATTTCCTCTGGTCCATCCTTGGAGGGGGCACTCCAAAGGTCTTCATAGCCGCAATGAAATTGACCTTCTCTTCTGGGCTGCTCAATTTGATAGGAATGCAGCTCTCAGTTTTGAACAAGTGCACCCCGATGACACTGGGCGGACACCAACAAAGGATAAAGGTTCCTCTACATTGGTATGGACAATCACAGCGCGACGTCCGCACCTCTGAAAGGCCTCGGAAGCCTGGGCTCCGTTCCAACTTGCGGAGCCGCCTCTTGTGTATATAATGTGGTGGATGAGGTACAATAACTCCGGCACTTTCGTCGGGTGTCACGTAAACGCTGAGAGTCTCGGCAGGAGAGTTCTCTTTTAATGCCTAGCTGCGCGTCCCGGGCATCGGCTTTGCCTATCATACGCTAGCGTGGCATCCCGCAATGCGTTGTCACTAACAAGACACCGATCGTGATTGTCAAACAACTGAGCCGCTCTGGTCCAGTTTCTGCAGGAGAGGGGAGTCGCGCGGATTCTGTCGTGATGCAGGCGGGCAGTATTGGCATGTAGCTTTCCAGAAGTGAAGGGTTAGGTTTGGGACGCGGGGGAGAACACATATCTGCGGTGCTCCTGGCTAGTGTTTCTCAGGTATCACACTACGGCGCCAGAAAGCATGTCCAGTAGCTGCCGGAGAAAACAAAGAACCCACGCGGGCGGTGGGTGCTAAAATAATGAGAGGCGCACCACAAGGATTCGTTACCTCTTCTCTTCAGTTAGGTTTGCTTTTGTCTCCACTCTCTTCAGTTGCGCAGGAGTTGACAGGAGATTTTTGATGCCGCTAAATGCAATGATGCGTGCCTTCTCCTGCAAAAGGAAAGCGGGCATTCCTCGGCTGGCGATGCTGCGGCGACATAGCACTCTTAACTGAGCTGCACCTCAGATGCACATGGTTTTCACCTTACCTCGCACTTTATGGTGATCTTCTGTTCTACCGTGTCGATAATCATGACGCAGTGCAAATCCGTGCCATCCTGAACATGCCAACAATCATCAGAGAATCCGCCAGAGGAGTGGAGTGTATGGCGTAGTCGCAATTTCCTGCTTTGCTTCCTTGGAAGTTTCTTCGGGCAGTGAAGCTGTCTCTAGTCGCAGTGCTGGGAACGATTTCGATTCTTGGGTCTCTGGCTGAGAGGTGCAGTAACGAGCAGCACTGCCGGAGTTGATCAGCAGCCGGACTGTTACGGGACACGAGGTACCGCGACTGGTCCGGCAATCGTCCAACTGCTTTGGTGCCACGAGCTTCCCAGCTACTTTGGCAGCTCTGTACCCACACCCCCGCAGTGGCCTCAGCGCCCAGAAAAAAAAGAAACTACAGTGGCGGCGCAAGGGGTAATCCACCAACGCTGCCACTCTGAACCTGCGTAACATCGTGCACCGTAGCCTCCTTGTAAATTAGTGTTCCGTGTTTGGCAGTCCGGGAAACAGGAATCGGATAGTTTCCGCAGTTCCTCTGCTCCAGAAACGGCGTGGTTACCTGCAAAACGACTGCCATCTTGAGTCCGTTTGCAGCGCGGGACAAGAAATCTCTGACCGCCGCATCGCTTCCCTGAACAAGCAGAAGGTCACCGTCTCCGGGAAGGTGGGGCAACTGCTGGGTGTATGCGGCATCAGCCTGAGGCAATGGCTAAGCTAGTGGAGACGGCTGGCACAAGCGGCGATTCGGGAGTTGTCAATCCTAGATCTTCCGTAAACCAAGTCAGCTGGTGGTGGCGCCAAGTACTTCGGTTGCGCGACGGAACGTGCTGGGAGTCACTCCCGGATTCGGCATCGTTTGTATTGGTCGCGAGACAGTTTCTTCAAGTTGAATACTCTTTTGTAGTGCACACTACACCGCAGCGAGTCCGTTTCCGCCGGGAAGGGCAGCCAGTCTAGCTACCGCAAACCAGGAAGCGCAGTGAGCAACAAACAAGATACCCGCGCTCGAGGAGCTCCCTGATCGAAGGGTGGCCCGCGTGTGTGGAGAGAGGTGAAAAGAAGCTCGCCGTCTTCCACATCTCAGCGTAAGCCGAGACCGATTCTGATCCTCTGCTGAAGCAACAACTGGTTGCAACCGATGGAGCTTCTAAAGCCAAGCAACTAGCGCGGAATTTGTACTCTCTTACCGGTTCGAACTTTTCAACTGAGCAACAGGCATTCCCCATGTTGGTAAATGGCGAGTTATTGCAGGTAATTCCAAAATAAAGTCTCAACTCTCAAGAGGCGAGAGGTTGCCTTCGGCCTCTGGCCGATGCAAGTGGGGCTGCCCTCCAGGTCTGGGGCCTGAGCGGCTTTGCCACTTCCAAGCAAACTATCCAACAGGAGCATGGACTTGTTTCTGCAGCTCGAGGTGAACAAATCTGTCAGCGAAACTGCCTTGCATGTTTGCAGGCCCACAGCGGAAAACTTTTCAAGTAGCGGGTCGCCAGATTGAAAGGAAGCTCGTCATATGACAAGTTTGTGTGCAAGAGTACTTGGTAGATGCGCCGTGTCTCAAGAAGTATCCTGCCACGAGCTGGCATCGAAAATCGGCTTTTCTTGGTTACCAGCAGCAGCGACCCACATCCGCATGCGACTGCAGGAGAAGCTGAAGCCCCAGACAGCCGTCGGACTCTCCCCTGCGCGACGGAACAGCGTCGCGCGCTCGCAGAACGTTAGTTTTCCGGAAATTTTTAGGTGAGGAGCGCGAATGTGAGGGGGCCAGATCTCAGGCTAACGGGCTCGGGACAGTTTCCGTTGAAAGATTTCAAAACTGAGGTGGCAGTTTCAAGCGGACACAATCGTTTCTCAAATTCAGGAGCACGAGTCCTTTCTTTGATGCCTTCGGTGTAAAAAAGTCCGTATCGGCTTCCGGGTCAACCCTTCGGATTTCTGATGACTGGGCCCCCGTGGGGTGCCTCAAAATCCGGGCATACCGACCAGTTAGTGTTATGCACCAAAAGTCTCAAAAGCAACGCACGCCCGAGTCTGGCCGTCTCCGGCCTGGCGGGGCAACTGCCTCAGGGGTTCGCCTTGAGTCACTGAGAAACAACAGCGACACTGTAAGCCCATCGTGTTAGGCTGCGGAGTCGGTCTTCCTAGGCAGCAGCATCTGTCTCCCGAGGGGCGTGATGAGACTGGCCAAGATTTAGTCGGAAAGAGCAACGGCCTAACCTAGAAGCCCTCTCCGCCACGCTGTCTGATCCAGGGGGAACCCAAGGCTTGCTCGACAGCGCTGACGCCGCTAAAAAAAAAAAAACCAGGTACGGCCCAACAACACGTAATGTTATTGCATTCTCGCCTTACAGGGTGAAGTTCTCGATTCGCTAATGGAGTATAGTCCAGTAGGCCAGCTGTAAAATGGCACTCTGGACTTGTGGCAAGGCGTCCGGTCGGGATCGTATTGCCAGCCCTGCTAGCTGCCCCGACCGCACACTCTGTGCCGTAGGTGGCACTCCGGACTCGATCACACGTGCTCGAGTGCAGGTCTAGGGTGCGTTGACTCTCGAACCGTTCTGATTCTTCCTCTGTAGGAAGGGGTCCTATCAGCTGGGTGCCAGGAGAAATGGGAAATTTGCTCGATTGTTGCTGCCAGAAGGAGGGCGAGTGCGAAGTGGTGAAGCTCCACGCCCAAGGTCTAGCTGAGAATATCTCTTATGGAGCGGAAAAGGCCTGCGAAGCGGTGACAAGCGTTATCAACGCTTCAAGTATGCTACTCGCTCAGGATATCGTGTTGTAGTGCAGGCAGAAGTCATGAGCGCTAGAGAAACCACGACCGTACCCAGGGTCCCAGGCTTTCTTCTTCCGAATCCTCAGATCGGCGACAAACACGCAAACTGGGCGAACCACTCTCGCAGCTATTCGCCGTGCCTGCAGTGTCAGCGGCGTGTTTGCCAAGGCTTCTCTCTCCGCCTTGGACAGTAGTATGAAGAACGTGGAGTGTGCCCGTCAGCACCGATGGCTGCAATTGAGAGGCGAGAACAGCCTTCATATACGCTATCTGTCTTCCCAATCGGAGATGCTTGCCGTACACGTCGTCGATCAGCTCAAATTGCGGCCAGCTGCAGCCATTCGTCATCTAGACCGCCGTTGAGTGCATGACCCCGCAGGCTCGGCAATTGCGCGAATAGGAACAGCGACTAGGACAGGAAGGGAATGAGTTGTGCTACGACGGCTTGCACGCGACCACTCTTTTGCTCGTGGTGAGGACTCTACAAGTGCAGCAGGGAGATGCCGTCTGGACTCCAGGGGTGACTGGGCCGGTCGAAGCAAGGCTCGGGAACACGGGTAGCTCTGACGACAGAGCCTTCGGGGCCCTGGATGAAAGCCGGGTAACAGAATAAGTGGCATTTGATAGTCAGAGTCTTGCCTCCCCGAAATGCACGCGCTGTCGGGTGTGCCGCTCTCAAGGGGATTCATGGACCGGAGATTGAGGTCCATGCTCTAGTCGAAGGCAGACTTGACCCCGTGGAGCATAACTATGAAGATCCACTGAGGCCGCGGACGAGTAACTACTTCTGTACCGACTCGTCAGGAACACAGCGTGGAAGACCGTAGTCTCTCCGACAAGCAAATGAACAAGGCCTGGTGCTTGAGCAGAGGCGCGGACTTGTGACCGTGTGCGTGGAGGGTATTTACCTTAGCACGTTCGGTCTTAGCAACCTCACAAAGCGCTCGCGCGCACCCCGTTTCGTGTCCTCTCGAGTGTCCTCCAAAGCACGGTTAGCTCGTCAAGCTACGCGACGCAACTGTGCTCGGTGCTGTGGCACACATCACTGAGCTCCCGTGACGACTCTTCGTGAAAGTCAGAACACCGAAGGGCCTGACAGCACTCCGAGGTGTGCGTCGCCCAGCTCACACGGAGTGATGTCGGGAGTCGGGCAGAATGTGAAGGCTCTTCCCCTTAGCTCGGGAGCGCTGTCCATCCGACGGAGGCGCCCGTCGCCTGGGAGCGGGGCAGTGCCAGTGTCAAGATTCCGCCGGAATGTGTAGGTGCAACACGACAACTGTAAAGGTTGCCACAAGAACTTAAGTGAAGTCGATCCAATCTGTTCATGAAAGGCACGACAC
>NW_027155806.1:12609-38021 GCF_002600585.1 Cystoisospora suis | reverse complement strand
CTTCTTGAGAATCCTCGATGCGTACAACATCTAGGGAAAAACAGGCCCGGGCAGCTGGTGGCCGCCAGTCCTCGAAAAAAGACTCCCGTGCATCCCTGGTTGTGTGACAATCTGACGGGCTCGTCTCGACAGCATCCGGCTGACTTACAACACAACCGGAACCTCTTTCCAAAAAGATCGCTCTCTCACCCTGCTCCGAACGAAGACGTTTTCGCTGTAAAGAAACACGTTCCCCTTGCCTAGAGTGGATCTTACTGTCTACTGGTGTTTCAGCAATTCCACTGCAGGATGAAGTAGCCGCGAGGGACAGTGACGCAAACTCCGTTGGTTCACCTTCCACACGTTGAATGTGGACTGCTGTGGAGCTTTCTGATGCGGTGTTGTATCTCCCCAGACTGTAGCACGATTCTCTCAAGACACGCGGAGTTGACCCAGCTTTCGAATCGAGCTCCTCAGCAACGGCAACATGTCTGGGTCTGCCCTCGGAAGTACCTGAAATTGATACTACCGGACTCTCTCCACCCTCCGTCTTGCTTCTGATTAGCCTGTCAGTATCTTCCGACACGTCTTCATCTTTCTCTGGAGCCTGCTCCCTGCTTGGCGTTTCACTCGCGCCGCCACCGACTGTTGACTGACCCCCTCTTTCCTCTCTTTTCATGAGGTGGGCGTGCCTATCTGGCTCCGTGACGCTATTAGCTGCGGGTTTCTCCATATATGTACTTGGTTTTACCCCTTGGCCACCGGTGCCTACGGGGGAGAAAAACTGAGTAATCCTCGGGGTGTTGTCCATTGAGCTACGGTCGTTCTCGACAAACCCGGATACCGCCATACCGATCTTGGAACAAGGTGGTAGTCCATGTCCACCAAGATCCTGAGAAAGTCGCGCCAAGGATTGAAAAGTTGCCGCTTTAATCTGCCCCAGTGTAGGGGCAGCTGTCCCAGCAGCTGCTCCTGTGCACAAGGGACTCGACCGCGAGTACTGTTGGCAGTGTGGAGGACCTGTCTGAAAGTATACCGCTGCGCGGGAGGAACACAGCGCAGCACGGAAAAGAACGCACGAAGCGACTTGAATACCATAATCACGTACGGAGCTGATGCGTGCGCGGCTAGGAAGTCGCACTGTCTAGATGCGCGGCTACCTGACAACTGAGTACATCTATATGTACCAACAAATCTCTGACCACATGTGAGACTTAGGAAAAGAACACAACCGGATACCTGCAAGCATGCTATTCCAGAACGCAGAAAATGTCGTACAGGCACACGGAGACGCCACCACGAAAAGGAGAAGCAAGGCGAGTGCTGCTTGACTTCTTCAGCGTTGCTGTCCGCCATAAAACTCCAACAGCCACAGCTGTAGATGCCCTAGCAGTGTACCCCCTACTACAGGTGCGCATGAGGCACACGTGAAGCGTACACATGTATATGCCCACGTTCAACGCACAGCAGGTTCGCAGTCTCCCGCGGTTACCAGGCAACCAGTTTATCTAACTCCAAAAGAAACGAAACCTCTCTCAGCCACAGCACGAAAGGTTACATTCGTTTCTCGCGAAAAGACGTCGAGAGAAGAGGCACCTCTTTTCTTCCCTACTTAGTGTCTTCGGAGCGCGATGGCACGACAGATACTCCTGCTCAGTTCTCCGATGCAGTTCCAAACAAAGCCCGGAGAGCCACCGGCCGAAGATACCCCAACCCTGACCAGACTTGATCTCTGACAGCTCGTCGGGAAACGCTGGCCCTTTCGAAAAAGACTTGAACGCCAGCATCGACTTGACTTTCACGTTTTCCTTCAGAGCACCGCCTCCGTCAACATTTCCTCTGAAAAAGAGGAGGAACTAAAACACAAGCATTATCATTTTTTCAAGTCTCCTCAACTGCCGGACATGTGCAAGAAGGGACTTGAACTTCCACCACATCAGCGTCACTACATTGTCTGTTTCGGACGTACTGTCTGCAGAGAGCCGTCATCTTTCTCTGTGTCAAGGTTGACAAAAAAGCAGTGAAGGGCTGCTTGAGAAACCCACTTGCCTTCAGCAGAGCAGAAGACGACTCAGGGGTAGAGTCTGCACACGACGTAACTCACTTTGAGACCGCGTAGCAAGGCACGTAGCGTCGCAATCGCAGCGCGCCTCCGCGGAGTCCAAGGGTTGAGAAGTGCAAGACCGCAGGAGCCCGGTGCGCCCCACACTCCAACGAAAAGTGCACTTCGAAGTAAACTGTATGTGTGAGATCACTGAATTAGGAGAAACTGCACATGTGATTGAAATGCTCGTCAGGCTGCCTTGATGGCTACTGAGAAGGGTCGAAGGAACTCCGCGTGAGAAATCATTCAACTGTCCCTCGCGTCCACACACAAGGGCGTCACCCCATTCGAAGCCAAACCCACGTACCCGGAGAACAAGCTAAGGAACACCGGAACCTCACTATGAGAGTACTGGGGCAAATACTTGAGCGCCCTTCGAACTTCACAGGTGAACAAGTCACTTTTGCAAAAACAGCGTTGATTACCACGAGTCTCCTGAGGCTTGAGAATCTTGGAGAGAAAAGCCATCTCTTCTCTCCCGTGGCTGAGGACATTGAGAGGGAAGATACAGCCGCGCACACTTACCGTAGCATACTGTAGACATAAGCAGCTTCTTCCCTTCCCAGCCTGGATCTGAAAGTCTCAATAGGAACCTGCAGCAAGTCCTTCACTAGAGGTTTGTCTGGGAAAGCCTCAGTCACTCTCTGGCCTCTTTTTCCTCTCATTCCCTTGAGAGACCGAAAGTCCAGAGGTGCTAGCAGAGCTTCTGTTCGACACGATGGGACAATCACCTGCTTATCCGGCTTGAACTGGGCCGATGCCGTCTTTGCCAGAAACTACAAAAACAGCGGGACCATAGTCTTTGGTCGCTCGCGCGTTACAAACGCATCTACGGCCACAGCCAACTGTACGTACGGAGACGGGTACGAGCGCTTTACCGTGCCCGGTGGGTACAGCCCTGCACATCGTTCGCTACTTAAGGTTCAGTTGTTGCTGGACGATGTCTCATGATCGAGTGGAGCCCAAAGGCGTCTTCGCAATCATTCCGATGGTGAGAAACTGAATCAGAATAGCAGGTGGGGAAAACGATCAATACAAAGCAAAGCCGACCAAGCTGACCCATAGCAAAAACACAGTGGGACTAGAGAACGCGAAGTGCCATGAAACTTGGGAAGTAGTGAGCGAAATACATGCGATGAAAGAAGAACGGAGGAGGCGGTCCAGGTACCCCAGCGTGTTTTTACTTTCATTGCCTGGACGATCTGTGGTGCGCTGAAGACTCTCTGAGCACGGGAACTCCCTAGAACCCTAGACTCTAGTCCGCGTTGCGTTTATTCCGTATACGTGCTCGATGTGATTCAACACGCTAAGCAAGACAAAGCTCATGCTCCGAAAAGAGATACTTCGCAATCACCGAGGGAGAGGTTATTTCAATCACATGCTGACCTTGTTTCTCGCGACAGCGCCACTCATAGTGAACCGCGCGCGCTCCACAACCAGACGACGAACTCGGTAAAGCAGGACCGCGCCGACTAACAACCAGACCGCTTCAAGGTACGAGTCTAGTATATCTCCACTATCCTCTGACAGGGAACTCTTCTCTTCTCCCGGGCACTTGCCGTCAGTGGAGGCACCTGCTACTTCCTTCGCACTACAACTAGTGCGTCGTTCCCTTCCTTTTCCCCCACTCTCCTTCGCGCTCACTGCATCGCCCCCGTTTACAAATTGAGGGGCCGCTTCTTCGATACTGCGTCGCTTTCCGAAAGATTTCTCCAGCTCCGCTGAATCGAGAAGCTCGAGAAGCGTACTGCAGTGAAGAGGAGGACCTGCATATCCAGCTTGAAAACGACACTCTCTGGGCCAGTATCCCCCTCCCTTCTGCGCTAAGGACTGTTTCGAGGGGGAATGGGGAGGCACGTCCTCCGCCAGTGTCGTTTCCAACTCACGCCCCATGTCTGCCACATTTTTAACAAACTCGTGCTTCTGTTCGAGTGAGAAAACTCGCACTCCCCCTGCAGCTTGAAGACTCGACGCTGACTCTGTACGACAGGGACCCGGACAGACCGGAGCACGGCCCCGAATAGTGGCTGTATCAAGCTCTCTGTCTTGCCGTGGCGGATCCAACACACCCGCAATGCTCGCGTACAGCGCGTCATCAAGAAGCTCGGGAACAAGCTTTCCCAACTGTTCTCTCAACTTCTTCGACACTTCCTTCCTTCCAAGTCTCTTCATCCACTCCACCAGCAAACGGCGCTGGTCAACAAGAGATGGTAAGTCAGTACGAGGCTCCATCAGTGTCCCCCGACGAGGCGAGAGGACGCAATTACTCACTGCCTTGGCTTTAACCCCCTCCGCCTTGCCTGCCACTTGATGTGCCGCTTCACTGGCTGAGAAATCTTGATGTCTCATCTGGAATCGAGCACTTGAGATAGCAGTCGCGTAGGCTTTCTCCGCTGAACGGGCGCTGTCACAGGTAGAAGACGATGAATGAAGACAAGAGACACGGGAACTGGAAAATGGATCTGGTGTGGCTGCCAGCTCCTGAAAGAACGACGTGAGAATCTCTGCAGTCTGGGGAGTTAAGTCCAGATACACCTCATCCACCGACGCTCTCTCCACTCCCGATGGGCATGCCTCGACCAAGATTGACAGAATCTGAGAATGAAAAGGGTGCCCGGAAAATCATGACAGGAACATCTGACGGACAGAGAAAACAACGCCACAATCTGAACTATGTCAAACACGGACAGTATGAAAACTCCTTGAAATGCAACGTCGAATGTGCGCACCGAGAAGACGAAATAAGAGTGACTGTTATGAATGCTCGCAAGTGCAACAGCCTCTCTTCATGTGCAGGTACCTACAGTTGCTCGCTCGTCGAGACAGAGAGAGGTGTTGATCACACGAAACTACATCTATGACTTCGCATCAAGCTTACTTCGTTGGACACTAGGCGATATCGAGCCAAACTAACTTTGCCTGTTTCCCGAAGTCTGGATACCTGCAGATACACAGAAACTCCTTGTCTAGCACAACTCCAGAAACCAGTCAGACGCGGCCTCGCAAACGACTGGAGAAGATGAAAGGAAACTTCCTTCTGCCGTCAGAAATCAAGGACGCACCCAACTACAAAAATTCTCTTGCGTCCCTCATATTACAGTCTCGAGCAGGCAACACAGTCGGTTACGCGGTGCCCATCTACACAGGAGATTGTCAACCATTTGAGGGATACACATACATACGTGATACGTTTAACAGTCGCGCATGCGAATCCGGAAGCTCCTCTAATGCAGGCCAACAAAAGACGTAAGAAACGGCGCTTAACAGGGCAAATGCCTGTCAATGACGGATGTTGTCGCCGCGAAGTGTTCAAGGCACGTCTCACTGGCAAGTACTGCTAATTCTCATTGATATGTTACTGCATCTTGTCCTGAAAAAGCGTAAATCAGCTCACGTTATCGATACCACAACATGTGTAGAGATGTACTCATAACTACATCCAGCCGAAAAAAACAGAAGATTTTCCGTAGTAATGTAGCTGGTAGCCCACCGTCAGTCCGCGTACGCCACACGCAAATCCACGGTACCTCCATATCTGCTACTGCACTGGAACGGTGACATCACAAGTGCACGCGTGTGCAGGGTACGTTTGCAGACCTGTACACGACGACACCGTCATCACCCACACCCTCTCCATCGAGTAAAGAGTTGGACAGCTTCTGGCATAGTGGCCTCCCACATGGCAAGGACCCACGAAAGCACATGGGGCAGTGACAGAAGCACGTAAACTCGCATGGACCACGCACATGAATCCAGCACAGTAAAGCTCACATCCACGGGCACAAACTTCCTTGGACATCCCCTGACCACTTTCCGAGTGGTTGCCTGTTGTACCCTCACTTCCCCCTTCGGAAATGAAGAAGAAAAGTTCTCCTCAGCAAGACAGCCGCCCTGGTACGGATCCGCGGCTGTACTGCTATTTGAAGCCGGCGGGGGCGGGCCAGCCGGTCTCCTACATATTTGTCCGGGCAGTTCTTGTTGAGTTTGTTCCGAGAGGACAACTCCCTTTTCGCCCTCATTAACCTGCAGAACGTCGACGTGAACTGCATGCAACTGAGGCCACTTCTTCAAAAGAGGGGCACACTTGTCTCCTCGTCGAATTCCCAACCGCCTTGCAGCGTAATTCACTGCGACCACGGATTCCCACTACGGTCACCCACACAGGAAAAAGACAAACAGACGTCAGTTCCTTCGGTCAAATGCCTGCGGCAGAAACCTGCATTACACAACGTCTGTGAAGGGCTACTAGGGCAGCTGTGATTGTGTGGAAACCAGGAAAAGAACGAAAGAAAGTCAACCAACCCAAGACTCATGACTTCTTTTGCCATCACTATGGCTGTGGCCATGCAACACAAATGAAGAAGCCGAACTGGCCGACAAAATTTGCAGTTTGCGTGTGGGTAGATAGCGACAGACTGACGACTTTTGTACCGTCTTGACACATGCAGCACCCCTGGGGGTGAAGACCCGGTCGGCCTAGCCTCATAGCCCCTTGCCCTAGAACCATTGTTGACGTTGATTCCTCCCATGTACACGTGCTCCTGGTGCATACAAACACGCTCTGAGATATACTGAGAAAGAAGCCCCGTGCTTATGCTGGTGTGTGGCGCCAGCGTACCAGGACGGCCCGCGCTCCAGGCAGGAAAGAATTGTCCCCTTAGGCATCTCTGAGCTGTTGAAGCAATAAACTGAAATGTAACTGTCCGCTCGGACAGAACACGGATTTCTGGGATGCTCGGGCAGCAATGCGCAACAGGGGGGCCTGTTGGGTGTGGTGGGACTCACTTGCTGTACAACAAGAGGCTCGTCTCTGGGAATTCCCAATCGTCGGTGCTCCACTTGGCAATAAAAGCAGTCCTGACGAGCAGGGACATAGTCTCAACGTGCTTCCAGATCCCGACACCAGCCTAACAAGCAGCAGGGCGACATCATTTTCCTGCGTGTGCAGCTTCTGTTTCCGACAAGTATTCAGTAATCCCACAAACCCACAGAAGTGTTGATATATAGCTGCCCTGTAGACGGTCACCTACACGTATCTGTACGCATGCACAGAGGCGCAAGCCTGAAGGTACGAGAGACCCCACGAAGTTGGTTGCCACCTGGCGGGGCGTGAAAAGGGGAGCCCGTTGACGACGCCCACTCGCGGACGCGCACAAACAGCAGAATACCTGGCTGTTACCAGGGTTGTGATTACTATTACGCTGCAGCGCCGAACGCCGAGGAGACCAAGAAGGGACCGCCCACGGACTCACCACGTCAAGGTGAGCAATGACGGGGAGTGCGGCTCCTCTCTTGTAGACACAAGGGGCGCTCCGTGCCATAGCGCTCAAGGGTGAATATCAAGAGCGTCTGAAGAGGTACGCATTTATCAAGAGCATCAATCCCAGGCCTGAGGCTCAGCAGTCTTTCAGAAAAAGCATAAGGCTGAACCAAGTGTAGTGCATCTACTACGCGAAGAAAAGCCAAGCTCCGGAAAGAAAGGGAGCCAAAGCGGCACATAGCAGTTGGGAGAGAACCGAGCAGCCTATTCGAGAAACTCGACCAACGCCAGGGAAATAGTGGAGATGTAGGGAGCGCTCACGACCATCGCTCATGACCCTGTCGATACCACTGTTCGCGGATGTGATGTGAAGAAAAGCGGCGACGACATACAGGACTACACTGCGGCAACCCTGCAGAACCCCAGCGAAGAGGGAGTTCCCACGAAGATGGCCTCAGATATGGGTGAAAGAGACTGCAGGGCTTTCTGAAGGTGCCTCCACCGAAGAGCGTCGAGCGACAAGAGTTGGCGGAGCCCGTGGTAGGAGAAAAATGATATACCTGTAAGGAGGGAAAAGAAGGAGCTAGATGCGAGACAACCAAAGCCGTATGACCCAGAGGGATAATTAAAAAAAAAAACGGAGTGGCAGGAAACGAAAAAGGCAGAACCACCATTCTACCTCCCGCACTGCGGCGTGTTCGCACGAGCCGATATGAATGACGATGAGAAACACCGAGACAGCCGGAACCAGCTTAACGAGCAGACCGCAGCCACGGGACTATGGCCTCCCCGAAACAGGCAAAAGTGGCTAACAGGCTCCAAGCATCCTTCCACGGGGGGGGGAGAAAAACTAAGCCGAAGAGGACGAACAAGACGCACTTTCCATCTAAGGTGTGACCCGACACGACGATGTTTCCGACCTCTCCATGATGAACAATGCCGCGCCGGGCAGCTGATTGGGCGGATTCTTTGTGAAGATAGGTCGCGTCCCAGGATTTACATTGAGCCCCCCGGCTCACCGTTGTCTCGCGGCGGTGTCAAGGTAAGATACCTCGGAAGATGTGTCCTGGACTCACGTGTCGATATGTAGGCAAAAGAGACGCAGCATATTGTTGCAGCCCGGGAAGGGGTAGCCTCTGCTATGTTTCTTTAGCTGAACACCGGGAGAGATACTTTAAAGGCAGGAGAGCACCTCAGAATGGAGTTTTTTTTAAGACTCTGCATACGTGAAGCTGTCCCACTTTGTTCCGATCGAGGTGAGATACATGCACTGCGCATGTATCGTACCGCACGTCTTTTGCACGTGTAGGGCTTTCTTTTTCCTTTCTATATGAAGAACAGCCGGAATGCACCACGGTCGTGCCGTACTCGTGCGTTCAGAGACTGTCCGTCTCCGTGATGCGCGCTCGTTTTGTAGAAGGGCAGAAGCGCTGCTCTCTGCTTTCCAGATACATCGTCGCGCTGCGCCACGCGACCGGCGCAGTCGACCTCTCCCACGTAGAAATTCTCTTTCTCACATTGGCCTACGTGGTCATGGGTAGTTTATCGAGGAGCGTCGTGTGTTGTAAGGACATAGGGTGACCGGAATGAAGCTGACCGCACGCGGTTACACAGCAGGTCAATCTCCTAATTCCTTTGTGTGTCCAAGCTCGAATCAGCTCTCGTAGTCCGTTTTGTCTTCCGTAGTCCGGGGGTTTGCTGGACAGTGGGGATGTAGAGAGGCGCAAAGAGTCCCAGCTCCTCACTTTTTTCCCGGTTTCCCGTGCTTCTCGGAGCTTGGATGTATGAAAGATGATGGTGCGAGAGTCGGAGATTCATGTTGAGAATTTTCTTGCCTCTCTTCGTCTGAAGGGTTTTTTTCTGAGCTCCCAGTGGATCCTTGGCCTGGACAATTCTCTCAACTCTCTGGCTGTGTGCGCCTCTCCGTCACCTGTTGGCTCTCTTGAAAGCCGCGCACCCGTTTCGGCATTGACGTACGAGGAACAAATATGCGAAGCATTCCTTCTTTCGGACTTGGCTGTAAGTGCAACGCCTTCGTTACCTCCTGGCTTGTGCTCACTGGGCCGGGGAAAGCTTGAAGGCGCGCATATTCTCCAAGTTGTAGAGGTTGTCAATTTGAATGAACCACGACGGCATCGGAACAAATTTGCCGGGAAAAACAGGTTTCTGAAGCTCGTCTTGACAGATGGTCATCAGAGTATTTGTGCTGTCGAATATCGGCCAGTTCCTTGTTTCAGTGAGCACACGCTCGCCAACAGGGCTAAATTTTTGATTTTCAATGGACCCGAAGTTCGGAGAGGAATTGTATTTCTGCAGGAAGGAAATGTTCGTCTTCTTTGGGGGGGTAACGACGGCGAAGTGGACATACAACAAAATAAGAACGCTGTCCATGGCCATGTACAAGTAAGTCCCATGTATACGTATTCCTCGGTGTGTACACTAAACAATCTGTTCAAACGCCATATCTCTTGTCCGGTAACTTTCCTGCGAAGTGTTTTCTTACGACGAAGCAGGACGACTTCTACCGTCATGTATCAACTCAAAGGAGCAGTGTTCTGCAGAGAGTACGACAGGCGGATCTCTAGGCGTTTATACTTTTCAGGCGCGCCTTAGTAAATCAAAGATCACAGGAGAGACTTTCCGTTTCACACACACTTTTGCCTTTTCTGTGGTCGGCGCGGAGAGAGGCTTTTCTTTAGACACCGTAACACAGAAGATACCACACGATGAGTGAAATGAGGACGACCTCTAGGCAAGGCTGTTTTTCCTCGACACATTTTTGGACGTAATAGGCCGGACTCTCCATCTTTAAGCTGCCGATAGTCGCGCCACCGCTGTGGTGTGTCCGATCGCCAAAGGCTTCTGTTATCGAGCTTTCAATGTGTAGTCAGAGTATATCCTGCTTGGCAGTCTTCGTATGCTCGTATATCCAGCTCGCGGTCTTATCCGTTTTTTGCTATAGCGTCAGATGCGACAGAAATGAAGAGTTTTGGGGTAGCTTCTGTGAGCTCTCTGCCGCTTCTCCTCGCTTACAGTGATACCCAAGGGACACTCCTCGAGGCGAATAGTTACGGTAGGCATTCAAAGGCGCTTTTCGCGCGGTCAAACATTGCGACTCTCCAAAGACTCACCAGGTTCCAGGAAGGAGAAATTTCACAACGGCGTAGCTGCGTTGATGTGGAGATTTGCCCGTGTTTTCTTCTGCATAGAGGACTAAATACTGATGGGAAAATCTCGGCGGGGAAGAAGACAGCTTCCTAATATGCCTTGGAATGCTGGACTCCCGTCGGTGCGGGAGTGGTGAAGCAGGAAACTTTTTTCTTTCGCAGCGGAAGTGAAGAAAGACTTCGACACACAGACATTGAAAAGCGGGACTCGTTTCACAGGCATGAAAATAAACGCGACGCTTCTTTGGAGACAATGCATTTCCGCGTATCCGTCCTCGTCGGCGTGCCTTTTCTTTTCTCAGATTTGTACATCTCCAATCTCGTCTTCGACCGCACCCACAAAGATATGTTCTCTTGCTTCTGCCTCCCCGGGCTTCACTCCGAGTTGTGCTATCACTCCTGTCGCGGCGCCGACATCTAGCAGGACAACTCATCCAGCCTCGCCTTCTTCGCCTGCTCATAATCACCGTTCTTCTTCGTCCATTGCGCGCGTGACCGAAAACAAGTTGACAGATGACGAGAGAAAAACTGAGGCATCTCGTCGTGGATTACTTCCCGTTGCTCATGTGCCACGTCCTGGCTCAGTCTGTGCTGGTACAAAGATCTCCGAACCGTCTGCGGAGCAGCGACAAGTCGGAACACACAGCAACGGTGTGTCTTCAACCCGGTATCAGGGTCTTTTCGGTCCAGCATCAGAAGGAAAAGACCCTCACGAAAGACCGCATCAGAATGGGGAGACTGACTGGCTCCTCAGCACAGGGGCTCCCCTCGGTGGCTTCCTCCAAACTTCTGGTGCAAGGAGACAAGGGTGCCCTGTCCGAAACAAACAGGACAGGCGGCGAAGAGTCGACAAGACAGGTGATTCCCATCGAGAGAGTAACCTGCCCGCAGAAGGTGCGAGAACTCTAGCCTGCGAAGAAGATGTGGTCGAACTAGGTGAGCTCACTGAGCGTGATCTGAGAGATATCGAGGATCTCGCGTTAGCTAGTCAGGCCCTACCCTACGGTGTATGCATAGAGAAAAGTGGAAGAAGTGGCTTGGACTTTCGTGAGGCTCGCCATCCGCAAGCATTGCACTCTAAAGTAAGCCCGGACCCGCCACCTTCCTTTCTCCTTGCCGACAATGCGATAGACGACGGCGACCAGCGGGTCCGGGAAACGACGAGCCGTGCGTTACACGAGGGACTGGGTGCACAAATGAGAAGTGTGCAAGATTCCGAAACGAAACAGGGCTGGCTCCGTGGTAGCCCACCAAGCCCAAGGAAGTCTCCTGAGTCGAATGGCCACGTCAGTACAGTGGAAGACAAAGACACGTCAGCGGTGCTTTGCGTGAAGGAGGTGTCCAGCGACTCAAACTGCTTTTTTGTCAATGAAACGAAAACGAGCTCGGACACAAATCGTGTGTCGGACGCTGGCATGCCAAATGCGCGGTCAAGGCGGCTAATCACACACATAAAGGTGGACCGCGTTCCAGACGAGGTCCGGTGTTCTGCCGTCTGTGGTTCGTCGATAGATACAGCGCCGTCGATAAAACAGTTGTCGTCAGCCGCTCAAGTGCTATCGTCAACAAAGAGTGAAGTACGTTCCTCGACAAATTGCGGTGTGCTTGTACACGCTGTCGACGATGACATTTTGGAGCATAAGACGAATGGCCGCACTCAGCCAGCCTCACATGTTCCTAGCTGTTCATCACTCTCGGCGAAGCAGCTTCAAACGAAAGCAGAGAGAAACGGTCTTCAGAAAGTACGCGAGAAACACTGGGCTGTCTCTTCGAAGAAGTGCGCGACACGTCGCGCGTCCCTCGAAAGCAGACCAACAGCGAAGACTCAAAGCATCTTCTCCGCCGATAATCTTGTCTCCGAGGATATAGGAGTAATCTCTTCTCTTTGATTTTGTTTCCTTTCTTTTCGGATTTCTCGGCTCACCATGCAGTGTCATCAACTTCCTCGTCAAGGTCTTTACGCCCTTCGGCTCCTCCCTCTGCTTCGTGCAGGGCCCGTCCTCCCGACCGAGGTTGGAGGCAGTCTGGTCTTTCTGCGGTGGCGGATGTATTCGGTGCTGGTGAGGACCGATCAAAAGAAAAGAGAAAAGGAAGCAAGGCGGACAGTTTTGATGGTCTCTTTGTTTCACAGGAAAGTGAGCTGAACGGGTGCACGGTTTAAGGTGGTGATCAACTTTTCTTCATAGCGGTGAAGATGATGCGGGTGAACTATGAAAGGGAACAAGCGAGGGCATTCGGTTTCGCGGAAGTAGAGGTCAGGGGGACAATGTTAGCGAAGATCAGGAGCAGGCGCCCTTGCCACACAAGCGCAGTATGCCCCCAGCGCAGACAAAGCAACTTCGTAGAAATACCCTCAAGGACATTTCCATTCGGCATCAGTGTTCACCCAGGCAGCTGATGCCATCAGCTACAGCATCTTGCGCGGAGCCCAGCCTCCCTCTGTGGTTAGAAGCAGCTGCGACTCCCAGGATTCCAGCACACTGAGGACTTTCCTGCGATTGTTAACAATTGGGAAGCCTGAGGTGATTTCTACCGCAGGACCTTAAGATCGCTGGAAAGAAATGTCCTCGGCGAACAGTCTATATTGAAATGTAGGCCGTTCGCGAGAACCTTCTTCAGGCCCTGTTCGAGTGATGCAAGCCTTTTCTCCAGTGCGCTGCTGCTGTTCACTCCCGCAGCAGTCCTGCGGTTGTACAAAGCTTCCAAGGGCAAGAAGACAAGCACTCCTGCTTACTCGTTCGGCGCGCCCAGAGGAGGTGTGCGTTGGTACCCTCACTACATGCTCATGTAGTGGTACCCTCACTACATGCTCATGTAGTGGTACCCTCACTACATGAGCTTACGACGATGTGTCGGCAATAGGCTGAGGTGGAGGGTTCAGTCAACCGCAAAACGTGGTTTGCCAGACGCGCCGTACACTGGCAGGACGCTGTGGGGAACGGGCTACTTCGGTGAAGCCGAGTATTGCGTCGCCCGAAGTCAACGGTGCTGCAACGCAGTGAGTGTGTAACAAGTGAGATACAGGGGCTACTGGTTATGGAATGCTAGCCAGTGAGGAGTTACACGGCGGCAGGCTTTCGCGCTTCACGCTGTATACCAAGGCGGTGTTTGCCGCCAAAAGTCGGACTATCTTTGTCAGGTAACTCTGGTTGTTGGTGAAGTGAATCCACGTATAGACGCTACGCTCCGAGTGTCTCAGATTGAAAAAGAAGATAAGAAGAAAACCACCGACCATACTTCACGGGCCGTGGGATCCCGTAGTCGACAAAAGGCATCCCTTTCGGGGAACCCGGCGTTCACAAGGGCGCTTGAGAACGGAACAGTGTGTCACTGGAAACTGTAGTCAGTCCCACAGGAACACAGGGCAGGCTCCTGGAGAAGCTACATAATCTGGCACTGACTGTAATGTCCGGATGCGTTTCCGCGCAGTCGCCTTGTGAGGCGTGACAGCCTACTTACCGGGGGAGTGAGTTGCGGCCTTTGTTGTTAGTACGGTGTTCACATCAGAGTCGCGTAGTGAATGCCGAGTTGTGTACGACCCTTCTGAGCTGGTCCCCCTGATTGGTATGCTGACCGAAGGTCGCGCGGCCGCGGGGGAACTATGGAACTCCTGGGATCTCGTGGCAGCTGTTCTGCGGGGTAGCAGCGTTACCCTCAACGGATTAAGGTTGTGCCGTAAACTTTGTACATCAGTAAGGGTTATCATTCTGGTTCAACCTAAACCCTTTACTCACAATCACCTTGCAGTAGTTCGACCACTCGTGTTCCTGCAAATAACTCTGGTTCACAATTCCAACAAACTACACTCTTAGCTTGATAGATGGCATGTACACCGCCCTGCTGATGCCTTTGAGCAGTGTAGCGCACTGCTGGGATAAGGGAAAAGAAAGTGGTATAAGAAGGTCGCAATCCAGGAGGGAAACTACCTGGTGAATACTAGATGTCTGCGCCAAGCAGGACGACAGTATGTACCGTGCGATTCAACTTCAGCAACTGCAGGTGAAAGTGCCTATGTACCGATTTGCAGGGCCCTTTTTCGGCCCGGGTTGTAATCGGCTGCTTTTCCAAGCAGCCGTCATTCCTGCTAGGAGGCCTTGGACCAAATACCCACGTGCGCTTCACGCATGTTGAAGCTCCTCTCTGGATGAAACGCCGCTTACACTAACAACTGACACCAAGTTTCACACACCACGAGGCTGTCTTTCTTCCATCGTACTCGGGCGCGTCGCTTCGGATACAAAGCTGCTTCTTTCTCTGCTTTCGAACCACCCACACTGTTCCTTTTGCTTTCCTTCGCTGTACTTGCAACGTCTCAAGTGCTGCGGCGGGAAAGTAGTCTGGAATATTTACCTACAGCACTGTCTTGGCTTCGTTCCGTGATTCTGTCAACCCACTTCGCCGAGCGATCTCCTTTCCTAATGCGGAGCCATGCGTGGCTGTAGTGCAGGTGCTGCGTCTCACAGGGCCGTGTCAAGTTGGCTTTGCACCGTCTCCACTTCAAGTTTGCCAGCCACAGAATTAACTCTACTTTTGAGTCGACACACGTTACAGGCACGACTCGGCTCCAGGCTCTATGAAAAGAACCTTACAAGCAAAGGTGTGCAGGGGCATTCTCGGACAAAGGTGCCATAGGGTTCTGGCTGAGCCTGTGCCGAAGAGTCAAAACAATTCGCGCACCACTAAAGCGAAAGTAGTTCTTTTTTGCATACATACTAATCAAATGGCTTGAATAACCCGGAGTGCGACAGTTCAGATTTCGGCTGAGAATGGTAAACGCTTGTCGTCAAGCTGTTAAGACTCCAGTTTGGCGACTATCGTTCTTGCCGGTCAGCTGCGGTCAGTTCTGGACTAATCATGCAAAGCCTGCAACCCAACCAGTGTCTTTGCGACTCAAGGGAGACTTCAGCGCAAATCCCACCGCCGCATATTATGAAAGCACCGGACAAAATGGGCCCTACTGTTGAGCTAGTTCTGCTAAAGAACAGAAAAACGTTGTCAAAGACAAAGAAAACCTCGTCTTCGTGGGACAGCAATTCATGAAACCAGTCCCCACAGGGTGAAGTTGGTTCAGTACGACCAGACTCTCAAAAGCAACGCTTGCAAGTCATGAAGCCGTGAAAGAGTTCTTCCTCGTGTTGTGTGACTTGGACCGCGGGAGAGCGCCACCTGCAACTAAACCCCTCTGTCCCCTTCTGACCGTTTGCTCGGAGTGCTGAAAGACACTATGAATGCGAACGCCTCGCTCTTGCCTGTGCTGGCCCCGTTGCTGCTACGATACGGAGCTCCCCGAGATGTGCCAAAACCGCAACCAAACGGACGCTCCGACTCCAGAAGATCTTCACCTGCAAGTGCTGCTAACAATGCAGCAGTTCGGAATGAGGGCAGCCTGGTACCCGCGATGCGCCTTCGCTCAATAGTCTTGAGAGCTACGTCCCGCTCCCTGTGCCGGCAGACTGCGTTCCGTGTCCCCTACGGGTATGGTGTCCCGTTAAAATTCTGGTCCGACCGGCCATCTATGTTACCTGATTGATATTCCTATGACCCTCCTCGACGCGTACGCCCTCAAGTAGACATTCTGATGGACGAGCGGTGAGTTGGCAGTCTGAGCGGAAAGATTACACTTTCCATCAAAAAGCTGCAAGTCGGTTTCACTTGGGCACGCGCAGTCGCGGAAGCTGCCCAAGCTGTCCATCGGGCGCAGATGAGAGCCAACATGCAGTGTCCAGCGTGCAGTGAACATACAGTTGACGTATGGAGGCTGGTCTGTCTCTCAAAACAGACGATGGGGGAGATGACCTCCCACTTCGTCACAGCTCCAGTTACCGTCCAGATCGAAGCCACGACGTGGGCGCTTTAGCCTTCTCTTTGCGTGTTCCTCTACCTCCTTCAGTGGCTTTCTTTCCTCAAGCCCGAGTGAGAAGGCGAGAAGTGTCTAACAAAACAGTTCGGAAAAAAGTCTGAACACACGTCAGCCCGAAGTGCCAATATCTACAAAAGCGCAAGTGAACACACGTGCACATGAGTTATGCAGGCTCGGGAGGAAAACATGCGTACGCAGTGACACACCTTTTTTTGATTGCGTTAAAAAGTTGATCCACCATCGGCCTGTCAGTGACGGCTTCACGGAAAAACGAGCACAGGGGATACCGAACCTCCTCTCCTTTCGCAGCGCGTTACCCAAAGCGCAGTAGACGCCTACGCCCTTTAGCAATAGAGATGGATCGCTGCTGCCGCTCTTGTTCACCTGAAGACATCTCTGTTTGAAGGCGCTGAACGCCAGTCCGGCTGTTTCTGAAGTCGTGGTTACAGTGTCGACAGTTTCCTCACGCGCTACACTTGTCAAGCAGCTGATGTTGCACGGTCGTCCGTCTCTTTGTGCAGGTAGATACCCCCTGCACTTCAAATACGGTGAGGCAGAAGCGAGACATCATCTCAGCTGTCCTCTCAAATCCTCCTCCCGCCCAACCACGAGCAGGTGCTCAATACTTAAGCAAAAGTGTCGATGTATCAGATCACGTCGCTCGCTGTAACCCGTCGCTTCGTCCGAAAACTGGATTGCAGGCGTTTACAACTCCCCCAAATAATCTTTGGAAAAAAGGAGCTCCGGTCCCCGCGACGAGGATGCGGACTCACCTTCACAGGCATGGCACGCTTGCCCGAATCCAGCTCATCCGGTCTGCCGCTTGCAGAGACACTACGAGGTCGAAACCTCTTCCGCTAAACCGTTTACCACTTCCCCGTCGGTCTGACCATCAACCGCATCGCGTAGATTCTAAGCAAAGTCCTCTAGAGTCACATAGAACAGTAGGACCGAGAGACGGTGCTCCGAAAGCGACTATGCAGCAACTGCAGGTCAGAAGAGAAACGCCTGACCTGCCTGCCTTCTGCATCCACGGGCCTCGTCACATGCTGGGTGCGCACGCGTCGGCACCGTGAACTGAATATCGAGGATTCTGATACCAGGACTGCTTCCGAGAACATACCGATCAGCCTCACGTCGACCCCGGTAGCCTCAAGCCTCCGTCAAAATAACACCGGCCACGTATTCGTAGCTGATGCGAAAGAAGAACGACACACCCCTCCCTTCAGCCGAAAGCAGATTCTGAAATACTCTGAGCTTCACGTGGAAGGAAGAAACCACTGCCTGCTCGCATGACATGAGCCTCGCAACGAAGGACAGTGAATCCTCTTCAGCATCAAAGAGGAATCTATTACTGTTAAACCGAGGGACGGCCGAAAAACATGGCGTCTTCTTCATCCTCTTCATCGTCCAAGAAATTGTCTGCTGAGACCGCCTGTTGTGCTGACCCCTGTCTGAATGATGCTACCCTGGAGCAATCGCTTGTCCCTGAAAAGCCAGTGGCCGCAAGTCCTCTGGAATTCGAAGAGCTGTTGCCCGGCACTCTTCCTAGACGACCCGTTAAAACAGCAGTGAAGGTGCCGATGATCACAGCGATTGGGACGCAAACATACCGGCTTTGTATCATGCGGACGGAAGAGTGAAGGTCTTCGAGATCGAACAGGCCGTAGAAAAACCCGAACACGCTGCCAAGCAGTAAAGACCCCACAACTAGAACGCACACCTGCGACGAGTTATGGACGGGAAGCGTAGCTGACGGTGAGCTGACGAAGCATAGGCCACCGTTGCTAGTCCCACCCCAACCTTCCCACCAAGCAATATCGTAGTAGAAGTTGACAATATCAACACCAGCAAACACCAACAGGAAACACAACGTGTTGCCTAGCAGACAGTACATTGGGATTTTCACGATCCAGTTGATGTTTGTAAACCAGGCTCTGTCTACGAAAAGAGCGAACACTGCACTAAGCACAATCATGAAGGCGAAGGCGAACAGAAGCCTCCGAGTCTGGATTTGCGTAGTGTACAGCTTGGCGCCAGATCGATCCCCTCCTGAGTCTACATCATCGTTGTCGCCGCAATCTAGCGCAGGCGGCGGCACTGGCTGGATCGAAAGCGCACGCTGGATTACAACAATACCAATGACACTTAGGAGAATAGCGAAAAACGTCGAGAAAACTGGACTGAATGTCAACTCAAGCAGCAGGTGGGTCACCAGAAACGACGCGAGACCACCGAACACGCCGCCAACTGCAGCGGCTGTGAAGTCTGACGACGACACTGGAGCCAGGATCAGCTTCTTGTCTGTCGCGATCCCCATGGCGAAAAGAAACGCAGAACTCTGGGTTCCACAAGATCCGAAAGTGAGCTACGGATGTGCCGAGCGGCCCGCCGGGCAGTGCGCAAGGCGCTGGACGGCCGCTACCTCAGGCGCTGCCCGACTCCCCGTAAAGGAAAATAGCTGACGCTACTGGGGCTTCTTATAAGGAACCCATGAAGGCGTAGTGCAAAAGGAAGCCATGTAAACAGAAACCTGCGCAGCGAAAAGAATGTCTACGCGAGAAAGGGACCACCACCGACAGTGACTACGCGAGCGTTTCCATAACGGACGGCACGCGGGCAAAAGCCCGTGAGATTTTGTAACGTATTTCTTGCCTGCAGAGCAAACTGTCACTGGAGTAGAACAACACCAACACTGTCACGAGCCCCGGTACCGTCTCTTTCTATGCGACGCGTCCCGCAAAACGAAGCTCCCCCTGACGCGGAACAAGTGTGGCATTTATCGGACGGCGTGCAAGCCAGGGGCTCAGTCGGCTCACGCAAAAAAGCTTAACGATGATGTGAGTATGACAAGGAGTAGCAAACACTTGGGATTATGAACACCTCAGGTATTGTTAACCTGCAGTTCTCGCTTGGGACATGTGCTTCGCTCACACCGCACCACGCTGCGTGTCTCCCATTGCAGCGCGGAGGCACGTACAGCCTCAGCCGCACGGGTCCATGCGTGGCGCTGACGCCTTCGCTTTTCCCTGACGCTGCTCAGCGCCACGGTCAATAATTCTCAAAGAAGCACACAAGGTCCCTGACAGCTGCCGAGTGCAGACGGATGTCACTACGTGACGGGGGGCCCAGTAGCCACTCTTTGGTCGCTTTGACAGTAGCGGAGTGGCTTCACCTTTGTACATGCATGAAGCTAGGGCTGAGCGCACCACGGTACAAGCCCACACAGGGCGCTATTTGGATCTTTGGTACCAACTGAGCGGGAGAAACGCTACTGACCTCGCCTCTGTATCGCAAGCCTGCCTGAACGCTTCCCCTGCGTGGACCATACGGACGTGGCGTGACGACTGACGTTCTCTATCAGTGTTGGTCTCCGGCAAGCTTGTCGGCCTGACCTCATTTTAATCATGACAGAAAACCCTTTAACACCCGCGTCCGAACGCTAGTCGGCATCAGCTGTAACGCCGATGTTGGGCCCCTGCGCGACTGCTGGTTATGATGCCGCATTCCCTGCACGCCACCTGTGTGTGATGTGAGTGCCCACCTGTGTATGCCCGGTGTGAACACCATCCCGTGCTGAGAGCTTCTGATTGCCTGGTTCTGTGCGGGTCCTGAACGAGAGACTGTGCTCTCCGACTTCCGAGGCTTTCGTACCAGCCGCTACGTCAGTCCTGCCGGAGGCGACGCGTACCGAGACATGCTGGCTTGTCCACTACGGCTCCAGAACATGCAAGCAATTTAACGTGACAGTCCGACGCGTCGTCCTCAGAAAGACGAAGCAAACAAAAGCCACAGGAGTTGACCGATCAGATTACCGCCGTTCATGGTCGCACGGGGGAAAGGGGTCGGCTTGCTGCTGCGTAGAATGAATGTGACGTGTGGGTACTAGCATTCTATCGACAACTCAAAGACACTCGCACTAGGATGGGTCCTGGTGAGTTCCCCGAGTGTCCACTTATGTGCTTCGCTGGCCACGAAGCGCCTTCACAGAAAGCCTAAACACCACAGTTTCCTCTTCAAGTCGGTAGCAAAAATCCCTGTCCGCCCACTACCTACGCTACCCGAAGACACGATTTCTTCTGAAAGACAGGCAAAAGAGTTGTTTCCTCATTGGTCTTTCTCCGATGTTCGGCCCTGCCCTAGCGTAGCTCCCGACAGGGCTTGGACCCTACAAAGCGGTGCCTGTCTTAGAAGTCCGAGAGGTCCCCCTACTGCGTTTACGTCAGGGTGTAGCGACCAGCAGCGAACCTGTCCTCGGGAAAGAACGCCGCACAGACAATGCGGTTGCTGTCGAAGCGTCTTCCGTTCAGCATCAGCTGGGCTTTGCGAGCGGCGGTGACGTCTGCGTACCGTAAGAATACCTGCAAGCAGATGAAGCACAAACACGGTTTACATCAAAAATACCGAACAATCGCCGCTCAAAATGAGAACCGGACGCATCCGTTTTGCCTGTTGAGTTCCTATAGACAGTCGCGAATTGAGCAGCTACGGCCAAAAGTGATGTACATGGCTGCTTCACGGGGCCCCCGGACAGACGACAGGGGAAAAAGCTCCGGAAGAACAATGGAGAAGAAAAATCTCCGCCTTTCAGTTGAAAACACGAAAAAGTGCATTTGCTGCCTCCTCTGGTCTGGGATTCCCTGAAACATCTACCTGTCCCATGCCGCTGACGCTGGCCACCCGACGCCCTCTCTCGCTCACTCGAGACTGCCAAACCCAGGGTTTCTTGTTTTCGTACTGCAGACCGTTACAGCATACCTTGCCGACACCCTCGCGGTAGGACAAGTCCTCGTTCGGCTTTGGCACAAGAACCTCTTCAAGTGCCCCGTGCTTTGCTGCCTCCTGCTTTATATCCTCGTACAGAGCCTCGTACTCCTTCGGGTCGATCTGTTAGTGTCCGCAGCAAAGGAAGGTCAGCAATCGAAAGCGACACCGACACGAAATACACTTTTCCTTCAGTATGAAGACCGTGATGTGGCGCTTTGACACGTTGCAACACATCTATCTGCAGGGCTCCATTGACAAGTGCCGTCCGTGGCGATCCGACTAGCAGTACAAGTTGCCGTGAAGGCTCAACGTCAACACAGAGGACATTCTGTGTTCCCAGACTGGTTGAACCCGTCGAAGTCTGCTCAGAAGGAGCGGAGTGGCGTGCATGCAGCCTAAGAGCGGAAGACATCAAAACGCTTCCTACGGCTGTGAGGCCAACGACTGGCGCAAGCTCTCCAGTCACATGTGACCGCGTGAATACAGGCGAGACTGCTGTAGGAAAGGAAAGAAAAAGAGCTGATTCTTCGACACGGCGCCCCTCCAGATGTCGTCAGCGTACGTAACCCGGAAAAAACCCGGCGAATTCTACCACATGCCGTCATTCCTGGCATGTGACAGCAGCGGACGCCGACGTTTCCCTCTTTCTGATGGCCACTACTTTTGCGCTGGAGGCTGTCACATGCACGCTGTTTCATCGCCACGGCACAACTGCCCGGTCGTTTGGTAAGGCGACTGCGGACGGCACATTCTCACTAGTCGCCGAGCCCACATCCTCGTTGCTGTCACCCCCTCACCCCCGGAAGTTGCCACTCACCGGCGGATGATCTGTACTCTGCTCATCCGGTTAAAAACACCCCTTCTTATGCAACAGCGTGCAGGACTACGTATATACACAGCAACCTACCGAGTTACTACCCTCTGTTCTGCATCCAGACACGTTGTGCCAGATACATTTGAGACTACACCCGGCACGAAAAAAAAAACACCTACACTGCGTGGCACGCGAGCGCAGCCGTCCGGGCGCGTGCGTGTAGGTGCTAGCTGCTGAGCGTCGTAAACTGCATCCGACAAGAAAGAACGTAGATTGGTCGAGAAGCCCCGACGCCGCTTCAAACCAGCGAATTACCTTGGGACGATCACCGACACCGAGATCATATATGCACTAGTCTGAGTGTACTCCCTAAGGAAACACTGACGGAGAACGGTCGAGAAGCCCCGACGCCGGTTCAAACCAGCGGATTACCTTGGAGAGAATCACCGACACCGGGATCATATATCACTAGTCTGAGTGCACCCTCTACGGAAACAATGACGGCGAATAAAAGCAAAAGCGAAGATCGTTCTGCCATTGCGGGCTGATTCGGCAGCGATGTTGACGCGGCCATGCCCTTACCAGATCTTCCTGATAGACACAGTTCAAGAGTTGCACGACTTTCGAAGGGCGCTCCCCAATCTTCCGAGCTGCTCTAACCTGCAGTACGGACAAAGGAACGCCACCCACTGCTCAACTGGTACATCTCCAAGGCTCATGAAGTATACGTAACTAGGTAGAGTTGTGTGGTCAGGAGTACTGAAAGGTCCTAGCTCAGCCATCAGACGATGTGACACGGACCTCGAAATACATCGGAAACCGATCAAGAAGTCGAGCCCACAAATGCAGTTAGAGTACGCGATTGCTAACCAATACGACGGCAAAGCAGCACTTTACCAGAGATAGCAACACACAGAGTCACAAAGCAACCCCGGGGCGGAGGGGTGCAACCAAGCACGCGGAGTGACAGTTGAAACTATGCGTGCTGCAAACCTTTTGTCCGCGCTCCCTGCTAACTTACGTGTAAGTCCGAACAGTGCTGTATACAGAATCGGCGGCTGAACTGATGAGCATTCTCTCGTCTTTTTCTCGGTACTTCGGGTACAAACGAAATCCGCTTCGGCGTACAGCGGCTGACCGCACCGGCAACACGGCCCTCTTTGGGTGCTTGTGGTTGGCTTGATATCGGACAAAACAATAGAATTCTCCTGAAGCTACTACGCCACAAAAATCTATTAGTTGAAAGCTAGATGTTTAGAAAAAGCATCTTACAAGGAGTGCTAAATAGAACAATGATTATACTGCAGCGTCCAGAATATGAAACCGCACTATACCGAATACTAAACACACTCATGACCCCTGCACCGCCGCTCCGCAGAGGATCGCACCTGCAGCTACACGGCATCCGGACAGAGCTGCTCTCCGTCTTTGTTCCAAGAAGTACGCCCCAGCAGACGGGCAGAAGAGGAGTTCCGTTAGCCGAGCTCTGATTAGCTAGTCAGCAGGAAGCTACCAGCGCCCCACGATAAAGCTGTCGGGGGCAGCTTCCGCCATTCTGTCAAACGTGCTTGCAACTAAAAACAACCCACGAAGGCATACTGAGGGTCCACGGACGAACTTGAATACTTAGACGTGCGCAGGTACTGCAGACGCTAGGGCACGGAGGTGTCCAAACCTCCCTTCAGCACACCTGCACTGCGACAAGGGGATCTGACAGAAGTGTCTGCGTCACCGAGTTGGGGAGATTCGTCACTGTCATGGTGCGATGCGTATCGCGAGCTAGCGAGCCGGAAAAGTTCGCCCGTTGGACACTGAGGATGTTAGCGCCACAAACGAAGCCGTTCAAAGCCTGACGGTAAAAAGAATGAAACACGTGCATGTGCCAACAAGTTATGTGTGGCGCTGGCGGCGAACGGCAGGGCTTACATATGCGAGTAGAGAAAGTCTCGCACGCCCCGCTGGCCTCTCCTGAGTGCACAGAACATCATGTCCGAATGGCAGAGGCCTTCCCTCTGCGCAGCCGACGACCTCACCTATCGCGCTGTAACGTAGAAACTCTGCACTCCGGCAATTCCTGCCTTACCGTGCGTACAACGCTTGACCGAACAGCTGACTCACGCACATATTCGCGCACTGAAGGGTCTTCGAGGTGAAATCTCTGTTTCTGCCCTCGTCGCATGCATTCACGCCTACGTGTATGCATGCGCCTGTAAGAGACAGGACACCTCACCCGCCTGAAGTCGTGCTTACCAGGATAGCTTGGTCCGTAACCTCGGGATCTTCATATTCAAAAAAGCCGTAGCCCTTGTGCTGTCCTGTCTGCACGTTCTTGATTAAGTTAAGAACCCGCAAAGTGCCGAACTGCTCCAAGAGATCTCTGACCTAAACCAAGCCGGCAACCACAAGAAACGAAGGGACTCCCTAACAGGCGCAAAAAACACGACCGCCTCCGGTCCCGAGGGGGGGTTGGATGAATCTGCTAGGCAGAAAGTCAGACTCCCCTATGCGTGGGCGGGCTGCTACATTGCGAACAGATTAAGGAGACAAACATGGGCCGGAACAAACGACCCGCCGCCTTTTGTTCCCTCTGACAGAATCGCCGAGCAGGGCTGCATAACATCACGTGCTGTGATCCGCTCCCTCTTCTCCTGTGTGTCCCTGTTGGACTCCTCTAGCACACTCGCGGTTCGCAGACACAGATACCAGCGCGACACTCGCACCACATGATAAACCTGTCGGTGTCGTCACTTCATCGAGAGCCCTTGTAGAGGGTGCTGTCACCGCGGGCCGGGCGGATGCGATGGATGAAACACGTCACTCAATCCGTTCAATGCCGGGGGGAGCGTAGGCAGATCACCCTTTTCCAAGAAACAGCAAGTGTTGAACCACATGGCAGAATTATGTCCAGCACGAGCCATTTAGGCGAGACACTCGTCCTAGAACAGCGTACAAACGACTGCAGAAACGAGGAACAGAAGAACGTGAATACACGCATCTCTCGTAGACAGCGACCAAAAGGACCTACCTGCTCTTCGCCCATCTCGGGCGGCAGGTTTTGAATGTAGATCTTGTTATCCGGACCTGTGTCTGATCTCGAGGCTGTCTCCCTCTTCTCCTCCTTTCTACTCCTGCAAGTGGAAACTCAACGTGATAGACAAAGGCTACTGCTTGGCCATACAGAAGGCATTCCCCCTCGGATCCGAAAAGTGACACGTACGGACTACTATCCCCTGCGCTGGAGCGCCTCAGGCTAGCAGCGCCCGCGTCCACCTGCACTTTTGTCTTCGGCTCTCGTTCCAAATCTGCTACTATCACAAACACTAAGGCCTTGTATGGCCCCCCGCGCTCCAACCCGCAAACCGGACTCTTTCGAACCTTGAGAGTAGTCAAAGGTTCGCTGTCTCTCAACGAAATTCGGAGAAAGGCTCGCGGGTCCAAGAAAGCTGCCCCGAAGTTTGTTA
>NW_027155806.1:0-12573 GCF_002600585.1 Cystoisospora suis | reverse complement strand
CTTGAGCCTTGTAAAAGAGCGCGCACTGACATTCCCCCCTTTTCCTGGAACGGGCCACAAGGTACTACACAAAGAAAGCAGGTCGATATCAACTCAGTTCGTCAGGGACGCGTACGTGTGAGTGCAGCGTCGACTGAATGTCTCCAGAGCAAACCCTAAGCTAATAGTCATGAGAGTCAAGCAGCGACGACACAGTGCGTCTGTAGAAACAAAAAGAAGGAAAGAGGGACTGCATGCCGAGCAACAAATCACAGGAGTAAGTCGTGCTTGGATACTGAGCACGACAGCACGCCCTCCTTACTTGCGCGCATCATCAAGAAGAGGGATGTGCGTGTGAAGAGCCGGGTCTCCGTCCGGGGGGGGAACGTAATCGTGGGGCCTGCCAACACGCAGGGAATATCCGTTGTAGTTTATGCCTGTACGGGAGCAACTCGAAACAACGCGTAATTCAAGCCAAAATACTATGCCGGTTGACACGAAAACTCTTCTACAGAGAGCTACTCTACTTCAGCAAGCCAAGCCTCGAAGACAGAGACGAGACTTTTGCACCCCTTTTTCAGACGCAGTGCCGCAGCCTGCACCCAGCATTGCCGATTGATGTGGAGATCTCGCTGATTGCTGTGGACGCACTCGGGGCAACAAACGCACAGATATGTGAGTTATATGCCGCTTTTCAACTTCTGGAGTGTTTCATTGACTCTATGGCCTTCTCCTGTCCAGGCACCGTCAAGTCCTTTGTGAACAAAAGCCGTCCAACACCCGTTCTTCTCTACTTTATCCCTCCAACTGCGACAAAACAAAGAGTGCTTCTACCCGCTACTCAGAGAGGAACACAACGTAGCACGCGTCCCCAGCGGCAGTCACGGCTCAGACAGCACCGCGAGCACCGACACACGCACTCCAGACGCAAATGAAGCTGTTTACCCCAATGTTTCACATTGGTCTGACAGTTCACCAGGACGGCCGAAGACTATGCTGCTTGATCTGCAGATCCAAACGCCGAAAAACGGGCCCACGCACGGAGAACGCGTGCCAAAGCGTAACGTCACACACCTGGGGAGGCAACTCAGATTTTTCCGGCGTCTCCGCATCGGCTTAGAAAAAGAGAACTCACAAGCTCGCCCCGTCCCCTGCCACAGGCGAGGCCTTCGCAGACGCACACCGTGATGGTAACCAGATATGCTTGCAGAGATGCATGCGCATGTGAAAGTGAACGCAGAACACGCTTTTCACATAAGCCTTGGACGGCAGTTTGTCAAAGTGTGTCAGATTCAGTTTCCCAGAAAGGTTCGTCACCAGGGCTGCCAGAAGCCAGGCGGCTCCGCACGCGCGCTGAACAGTAACTCTAGGACTTCGAAGTCTCCTGGTTACTTCTGCCAACCCCCCCCCCCTGTCGGTTCGCCGCTCGATAACACTACTTGGAGTAAATACCAGGACAGAAACAGCAGCAACACCAAACTGTCCGAGACGCCTGAAAAATTATACCCTTCATGGAGAAAGTGTTTGTCCTTGCAGTCAGCACAACAGTACAGGCACCTAGAGGACGGGCTTCTTGTGAAAACTATACGCAATGCCATTCAAGTTGTAGTCCGTACATCTACCAGAAGAAAAACAAGAAACGGGGACATACGTAATATCGTGGCACCTACCGTCAAGCTTTATGCACAGGACGGTGTAACCCTCATTTCTGAGTTCCAGAAAACAGAACCGTGACGACTCATTGAAGACCTCGCAGCGTTCCACGGGCAGGAGCTGTTCTCCCTTTGCCTTGTCATCTTCTTCCTTTACGAACCCCGTCTGCGCGTTCACCGCGAGCAATGCGCCGTTGAAGAACCCGACAACATCCGGCTGCGTCGAGCCTGTAAAATGAAACACACCGCCTTTCGGGCTCTCCAATTTGTACTGTCATCACCACCCCTGCAGTCCCTGACCATGCACCATGCGGAATACAGCGCAAGGACCAAAACCCGGGCCACCGGGGATTCTTTCGGTTTCCCCAGGGTGAGTGTCACACTATGCTCGCTACCATCGCCCATGTCACGTCTCCGCATAGGATTTATTCGACGCAAGCCGACCTGTCTTCTGGTACGGCAGGGGAGCAGACCAGCAATCGAGGAAGAACCGGGTGGTTGCTGCTGTCCGGTGGACTCCTACGACAGTCACCAAGAACGGCCTCGAGTGACCGGCACAGAGACCGGAAAATGTCAGCATCACGTGGGGCTGACTATGTGAGAAATCGTCGTGCACCATAAGCGAATCCAAGAGTAAGCTATGAATGTGAGAAACCTGGTAATGCATCCGGGGCTATCTTGGCTTGTCTGGAATGCCTTGCTTCGACAGGGGGAACGAGTCCTCAGAAGGGGTGGCGAGGAAAGGAATTCCGCCGCAAGATACTTGACAGTGGAACGGGCTCGACGGGCTTCGTCAAACCCTCAGGGCAGTATGTTGTTGTACACTGATGGACAATCTCCCCCGCACCCTCGCAATCCCTTGCGATATCAGGACAATCGACACCTCATAGCGGCCGCACTGCTTTCAAAATGCCTGGCCTTCGGTTTGTCCGATCACACTGACTGAATACCCAACAAGTGAATCACTGACCAACCAGTGGAAGAAGAGCGAGATTGGATTCCTGGGCATCCGTTCCACACCTCTTTTTGAGACTCCGCCACCAGATCACATCAGACCTTCAACTATTCGCCAAGCTCCCTATCTTACCTACCCCGTCCCCCACCTGGACCCACCCCTTCACGTGTGACCTCCAACAGCGTCTCCTTCAGAGACTCCGAACCGAGTTCCAGAGCAGAAATGCAACAATGCGTCGTGCGGTGCTCTCTTCCGCTAGACTTTCGCACTTGGACGACGACTTGCTCTTGTTGCACAAAGGACGTTACTAACAGTATGGACGTGGCAAATGCCTGCACTGTCAGAGCGCCATTAGTGCCTTCTTCTGGGACGAAACTAGCGAGCAGTCATCAAGCGCAGGCTCTTCAATCCGAGGAAGGATATATGAGTCCTCTCCACACGATAGATATCACGTATCGCGCTTACACGTAACAGTAGCAAAGAAGGTCGCAGCTCCCTTAACTTTCAGACTTACCTGGGGGCAAGTTTCCTACATAGAGCCTTCTCTGTTTCCGGTCAGCGTCTGCGTCGTTTGTCTTCCTTGGGCCAAACACAACTGGGAATGCAGTCCCGCCCCCACCGCCTACGCCAGGAGATCCCACTACAGCACTGGCCGCGACGCTCTTCGCTGCAGCAGCTGCCACCGTATGAGCAGCGCTAGCCACAGGCCCGACAGGAACAGAGGTGGGAGGAGGCGCGGTGGAGGGAGGGGGTGGCTGGATCCTGCTGTTGAGTGTGCTCGTGATTTGGGCAGCTGCTGCAGCCACTTTGTCCGGTGGGGGACCGAGAATGAGCGGACCGGAATAGACTGTAGGGGTGTCACTAACCGTGGGCATTACGAACCCCATAGCAGCGCTCGTTGCCCCTGGCGCGGCGGGTGCCTGCGCAACCGACGCGGCTAGGCACGTTGTCGAAAACTTGGAGGACGAAGCAGATGAAGAGGTGCCATCCGGGACTTTGCTGTCCCATTTGCTGTGGCGCTTGGCGTGACGATCCTGACTTCGGGACCTACGAACCCGAAACGGACGCAGACAGGCAACGCATCAGAAAACAGGGTGTGAAAAGTGCCGGAGTTGAAAAAATAATGCTCCACATGAGGTGCTTCTCGTTTCCTGTCTACCGTTCGAAGCAATGCTGCCTGACTCTCTTCCAGACTTCTGAACAAGACGTCCATCCTTCCGATTCTACGTAGTGTAAGACCTGAGGGCGACCATCCACAGCACAGCAAGCACACTTGCATGCCACTCAAGCATGAAAACAGCAGTTCTTCAACGGTGTACCCAGCTGGAGTTACACGTGCCCGAACTGCATGAAACACTGCACGCCTTCCGTTGTCTCCCTCGCCAGCTGCAGCGTAAGCAGTCCGCTGAAACACACCGTATTGTCTCTTGCTATCCCAGTTGAAGCTGCGTTACGGCTATTGTACGTGAATAGTTCGTACTCCTACGCGCATGTATCCAAAAACGTGCCGGTTTAGATAAAAAAACTGAATTCGCCCCCCTCACCGGCTTCTTTTCCGTCGCCCGGAATCAGGACTCCGAGACTTTCTTCGGGACTTAGAGTCCCTCCTCCATTCCTTACTGGCGCTCCGGCCACTGGTGTGACCAGGACTACCGGAACGGCTGCGCGAGCCATGCCGAGAAGTGCCCCCGTTCGAATCCATAGAAACACCTCAGAAAAAAACGTTCACGCGCCACAATGACACAAGAGCAGAGGTCTTCCTCCATACATCTCGGGCGAGGCAACCGGAGACAGCGACACGAGGAAGACGCCACGAAGACTGCTGTTCGGACGACCTTGACAGGCGTTGTCGGTGACGCTGTCCGGACCACGCAGGGTATCGATAGCTTCCTCTGGCAGTCCGCCAATGTCTCGATGCGAGAGTAACAAAGAAAAGAACCAAGTAGGATTTTTCAGTCGTGCGAGGAAACAGCTGAGCAAGTTTGCCGCCCTGATGTGGAGTCCACGATGACTGTTCGGCAGGACCCAAGAATACGCCTGGAAAGCGAGTGAGAAAGCCTTCGGAAATCTGCGGGGAATAATTAATAAAACAAGGCACCAAAGTTTCCAGTAGCGCGGATCCCAGCCGGCTTAAAAATTCCAGAATGCCAGGACGTCTGGTAACTCCCGGCGAAGCATGCGCTGCTCTGTAGGGAAACAAAGGGGACCCTAACAACCGCAGTGAGGAAGCACTCTGTTTGAATTCCTCAGAGCTGGCTTCAGCCAGAGAGGACAAAGAACCCTCAAAAGTCACAGAAAAAGAAGTACAGCCTGCAGCTGCTTCAAAGAGTATGTTCACTTACGTACGAAAAGTGAAGAGAACGAGTAACCGGCGAAACTCGCTACCGCGACCCCAGCAAATCTGGACTAGCTGCCAAGGAGAGACGGCATCGCACAGTCGAGTATGGATCAAAAAAAAAAAAGAAAACCTGACGCGCTGTAACTCTCCTGCTACTCTTTGCTTGAGGCCGAGGTTGCACCAGCTTTACGAGGGAAACCGGCACATTCGTGACTGTGCCAGTGCTGCTGGCAGCGAAGGCTGGTGGACATGCGTCGACTGGTGAGGAGACGGTGTCAGTTACTGCATGCGCGGGCGTTCTGCATGATTTCATACGCGCGATCGCCTTAGAAGCACGAACGGAACTGGACTCCAATCAGCCAAATACAGCTAATGTGCTTCAGACCACGGCTGTTGTGTGCAGTGAGTTAACATGGCTGTGCATCTGCAACTCAGCCTGCGGCTCCGCGGCGTTCAGTCTTCCCCCCAGGAGTTGTCAATGCGGATGACGCGCACGTGGCACGGCAGTTGAGTTCCGGTGGTCGCTGCTCATTTCGTAGGTTGATTCAAGTTCTGATGGTTTTCTTGAGTCTCGAGTTGATGTAGCTCCGTTCCTGCTGTAGTCTCAGCTGCGAAGGCACGTCGCTCGCCCCAACCGCAAACCCAGCCTACTACCGGGGCGCCATGGCGGAGCGCACACCCTTCAAGCTCCTTGTGATTTGTACTGCCTCCACTTGTATTGTCGGGTATACCTTGTGGAGAGCTGGGTGCCTTCGGTGGTTCCGTCAGTTGGGGTCTTTCTTTCGCCGAAGAAACAGATCGCTGGAGGTGCTGGCCCATCTACCCAGAGATACAGAGGTGGCAATTGAAACTTACGAAGATGCAGTGCTCTGGGTAACAGCAAGAGCGTCCAGCCTCACATCCAGTGAGCAACTACAGCTCTACGGTAAACAAGCTAAGATCTCATCAGTAGTCCTCGATGAGCTGCAGGAATATGTCCGCACGCTTTGGTCTGGAGACTGCGGCAAACTATCGCATGGGTTTCTGCCCGCAGGGCTCTACAAACAAGCTACGGAGGGTGACTGCACTGGGTCGAAGCCATGTGGTTTAGACTTTGTCAAATCTGCCAAGTGGTGAGTATTGCACGTATGAGAAGCTGTCATGCGTCCCAACACCCCGATTTCAACTGCAGAGGTCAAACGCAGGGTGCGTGGTGGCGTGTTTGGCAGGGAAAGCTGGTCGGCATGTGCCGGAATGGCCACCGACCAGGCCCGGAACGCATATCTGGGTCTTGCGAGGCAACTATCGGGAGAGCGCACAACACGGCCTGGCCGTAGTGGATCTTCCTGCGGCTCAGGCAGCATGCCAGTAAGTATGAGGGTCTCCTCGGCTCTCGAAGACTGCATGCACGAGTTCCACAGCGCGATGCATTCTCGGTCTGTGCGCCTCGCAGATTGGGAGACCTCAGAGTTCCTTAAGAAACGTCGAAGAGCCGGATGAGTCCGCGTTGTAAGCTCGTGTGTGTACTCCTTGGTCAGCTGTTCCAACGGAGTTTGGAACTGAGTTTGGGTGTGCCCTTAAGCGTGGTGACGGTTGTGTCCGCTTGGTTTCTGATTTGTTATTCTCAGATCAGACGTAGACTTATTTTTGAGACACGCCGCCAACGGACACATCTCGGGCGTGTCCCGGTTTTTGTCAGGTACGGCAAACAGGAGAAGCTTCTGGAGGATTCTGCGCCGAGTCAGGCTTAGAAAGAGAGTGAATCGCGGTTCGGGCCTCTGTGTACAGCTAATCCCTCCATGATTAACGCCAAGAATGAAGAGGATATGACGGCGCTTCATCTGGCATCTGATAGGTAAGCTGTCGGCTTCAACAGGGAGTTCTCAGTCTGCGACCCGAACTCCGGAGAGTGTATCGCGTCGTTGGCTACGATGTATGTGTGTAGGGGACACGCCGACATTGTTGAGTTGCTGCTGGCCAAAGGTACGCGAGCTGACGTGAGCATCAGGACTGGCTCAGTTTGTGCTCCAGGAAAGCTTCTCCATCTCAGCGGAGGTTGTCCATATTCCCAACGTCTCTCCTTTGTTCAGGAGCCGATCCCAATTTGCAGGATAACTGCGGCGAAACAGCTTTGCACGTGGCAGTTGTTGCGGGCAACGTCGCTGTGGCCTCGCTCTTGTTACGTGGACGCCCCGATCTCTCCTTAAAAAACCACGATGGGGAAACCGTTATTGACCTGGCAGACGCCCTGGCAGATGACCAGCTGTTAGAGGCAATAAGAGCTGTTACACACTAAGGCAATCAATACCCTGGCGGGTCGATCTGCTTCAGTACGGACTTTCACTGCGGTCTATTTTCCACTGTCAGGCGCTATCTCAGCGCCCGTGCTACTCGAACCTTTCGAAACTCCGGCGGTGTTGGAGGACAAGAACGCGCCCGTAGTGCTTTAGTTCAGAGTCCGCCCGGAAGACCAGTATTGCTGGGACCGATAGCGGACCATCACCGCAGGTAGACTGCTATGTCGTCGATGCCCCACGACGCCGTGCACGCATTGGATCCGTCGGCGATAGTGCTACCACACCCGCCGTAAATGTGTTTGTAAACTGAAACCGAGTTACAGTCGATCATACCTGCTGAAGGTGAGAGCGAGAAACGGCGCCGAATGAGGAACAGTAACCTCCAAGGCTCTCTGTAGTGGTTCACTTGAAGAAGTGAAACCTCGGACTCGGAATGGAGACCGGCTCACCGAGAGAGTGTCCGGGTATGGATGGCCACAAGCGTCAATTCCGTGTTTTGCGCAGTCCTGGGCGAGTTGGCTGTGCCGTACGAGTGCAGTTGCCGGATATCAGCGTTGGACTTACTTGGGGAAACCCCTGAGTTTGTCAGAGTCCCAAATCGGGATTACAGACAGGAAAACTTTGGCGTGGCACGGCTTGGTGTTCGTACCTTTGGACACCAATTATGGGAACCTGAAGTGCAGGGATCGGGATAGCATACCACCCCGAACAGCAGGGACGAATCGTGGTACCTGTCCAGACTATGGTGTTTCCAAGCTTCATGTAGACGCTCTGCCCTGACGTAGGGTCTTAGAGTAGCGTTTTCGAGGGGTCTGCGCGCGCTTGGCAAACCTGTCCACTGATCGAAGTAGTGAACTCGACCCTTAATCATCACTTCGGAGTGGGCAGGCAGATTAAGGTACGTCCCAGTGGCGCGGGTGGCGCCGAACTTGCTGTTCCGGAGGCCTTTACTTCCTCAAGCTGCACTGGAGCGTTGGTTTTTTATCTGCATACCATGGGCCGCCAAGAAAGTAATCTGTGCTTGCGCCGCAAGTGGAAAATTCCTACGCATGTGAATGAACACTTCGGGCAGAGTTCGCAATGGGCGGACGGGCGAGTTTTTTACCTGTGGTGTCCAAAATCCCTCGAGTGGGTAGGAATCGAAGGTGTTCAGACTCCACAGGCTCCTAGGTACACCATCTCTGTATCGGGAGGTATCAGGATTGACCGCGTTTGATGTTTACCATTCCGTGATGCCGTCAGATGTGACAGGCCCCTTGAGAGACAGATCACTGTCGACGGCTGTCGGCGCCTCGAACACTAGAGTGCCAGATTCGCCGTCGGCGCTCAGAAGACCAGCACGTGAACCAGAGAGGAAAAGACTCGTCTTCTCTCCTGTTATTTTCGCGGCCTCTGGAAATGTGGTTAATACTTGCCCAATCGCGGGACGCGTTGTTGCGTGGTGGCTCACGAACCCGCTCCCTTGCGCTCGAATATGATTGAGTTTGCTTGAATTTGGGCTCCCCTTGTCTCCAGGCCAGTACTCACTTCCGGTAGCATTCGTTTGAGGTCCAGCAGGGCGTCTTCTGCAGTGACAGGGGGGGGGGCGGGTACCTCTTCCCCTGGGTACGGGCCGAACACCGCTGCTTGGGAATCTGGTGACGCAACCTGGCAGCTGCCGCATCGAGCCAGAGTAAGGAAGATGAACGCGTACGCAGTTCTGTTTCCCATCGTCATCAACCAATGTAGACCCAGCAGCCGACTATAGTGGGTGCTAGAGAAATATCTTCAGAGTGTAATACTCAGGCAATCACGAGTTTCAGCTGGGGGTGTATGGACACCACACCCTCCCCGGTCAATAAGTGAAGCAACCATGTCAGTAAGAACCTAGTCGCGCGTGCGACCTTTGTATCAGTAGAAATGGAATATCCGGATGTCTTGAATTCGCCAACACCTCGCGTCCGAATGAGTCCTTTCCGTGTGGGCCGAAAGGACTACAGTTCTGGTGGACGTTACTCGGTGTCACTCGCCTGAGGCGGTCACATGTTTCTGAGGGCTTCCGCAAAAACCAAGACTCGCGAGAACGCCGATGCCAGCAAGAGTAGGAACGCTGTCCAGACAACCTCCTGGATGGCAGGCACCTTCACTTGCATCTGCGGTCCGCCTCCAGGTATACCTAGCTCTCACCGCACATCAACTTCGCTCTCGCCCGTGCTGCTTCTACATCCTTCGTCTAGCAACGGGAGCACTTGCTTTTACCGAGCACAATTGAGGAAGTGTAACAGATAAAGAGGTAGAATCTGTGCGACAGTTTCCGATGTGACGTGCACAACGCGAGTTTTTCCTCGTGGGAAGCATCTCACGTGTATACCACGAAACAACGGTAGGAAGAGCCACAAAAAAGAGGCGCCAACTTAGTCGACGGAACAGATAGTGAAAACCACACGTTTTCCCTGTCCCGTACGGTTGCTCCAGTTTGACTTGAGCTGCCGCCCGTGGCACAGGTGCAACAACGAAACAGAACAAGGCGGCTTTGGCCTTTGAGGACCTTCAGGCTAAGCACTTTTAACCCATGCCTAACATTGCGCGATGGCCGAAGAGCTGACGGATATTAGAAATGCCGTACCGGATCATAGTTGGCCTGGAACACGAGCACAAGCATCACTCTTGGCAGGGAGCCTATCGCCGTAACGGTCTTCAGACGCAAAAAAACGAGAGGTCAGAGTGGCGGTTTACCATAGAGCTGTAGCCCTTGTCCGAAAGCACCACAAGGGAGTACCTCAATACCGAAAGTAGGAGAGCAGCTACCTCTAAAAGGGCCACTACACTACGAATGTCCTGCGCCCTTTTCCTTCCTGTCGTGACCTACCTTTCAAGGCTCAGACCCCAGGCAATGACGGAAACGTCTTCTGGCAGTCCCATAGGCAGCAACATTTCGGGTCTGAACATTCCACTATTGCCGACTTCTATCCACCTGCAGGTATGATCATCAGCACATCGGTCCAACGCTTCTCGAGCCGGTGCGAAGAGACTTCCCACCAGGCGTTCGTGACTGCATTTTTATTAAATAATATTTTTCCAGAACCGAGCCATTTCTGTTCGCAAGACTTCGCAACCACGCATTTTCGAGGTACAGGCGTTTCGAGGTAAAACCAGAGAAAAAAACCGGGAACTGACGATCTGTGCGCTATGCGGAAGATCTTCGCTCAGCCAGCAGCGGGCGGACGGTTGTTGCACACGCGTACTTCTTCAGACCAGAGTGATACCCGAAGATCTCCATTGATGGCTCGGTGTACGGGTTGTACGCCGGCTTGAACCTGTGACGCAGGTGATGCACCGGATTCAATCCAGCACGCACACGGCCCACCCATAAACAAGGAGCGGGGAAGCGCTGTGGGGCTGCTGACGGAAGTCTTATTACCCTCGGCAAACACGACAACTGTAAGTTTCCGGAAGGCTTTTTTTGCTGTACAGAGATCAAGCAGTACCGTACAGCCGGCACGCGATCTCCGTTTACTCTGCTTTGGTTGCACTACTGTAGTAACCAGCTTCCCGTGGTGGATCGTGATCCACGTAGAGTGGGCTCTATCTCCCATAATCACGTGGGGACATTCAACTCCATAAAATTTCAGGTGACCCCGAGCCTTCCCACCCCCACTTGAAGACACTTTCATCTTACCTCAACTTCTCTATACCGATTTGCTTGTAGAATGTCTTCATGATTCCTATCAGGTGACCAATCGTCAAACCACGGTCTGCCACCAGTCCTTCTACCTGAATCGACGGCAGCAAGAACGAGGTCAACGCGACATGTGAACTCAGAAAACGCGCCACACGATATCGAACACTTGTAAATATCTGGACTGGAAGTCGGCGCTCTGCGCTAGTGAAACACAACGCCGGAAAATGCTGTACTTGGTGAAATTCCGCCAGATGTGTCGCGTCCAGCGTTTCATTACGGAAGACCCGATCAATGGAAAAAAACCTCCGAGGCCTAAAGGCACCCGTCTGCACGCAAAAGAACAAGTCCGCACGCAGTGGACACGTTAGTCGGATATGCCGGCTTCCCACGATACTGAGCCAATCGAAAAAACCGAAAATCGCAACCGGGCCGCCCCCACCCCTGCACCTGATGGGACAACGGAGAAAACATTCTGCCACATCTCCAGCTGCGATATTACTTATCCGCCAGATCTCCGAAAGAGACGCCCACTTTATGGATTATGTGTATCCAGGATATGCAGTCGCTTCCTGAGTTGCTACGCCAACCACACTGCGCCTAGAGTCGTCTTCACAAGGGCCTCGCTCTGCCGGCAGGTGTTGAGTTTCCCACCATCTGGATTTCTTGAGCAAGCGAGTAGAGCAGCCGCGCCGAGGTGGCTGTGGTGTGAGTTCTCATGACATTAGCCGTTGACTCCTCTACGGACCTGGCCACAAACAAACGGCACTGCCAAACAAAAGCAGATCCATCTGCGTCCTCGCAACCCGACTGCCTGAAGATTGCCAAAGCTATCCAGAGGGCCGCGCCTATAACCGAACATATTTTTTCGTATATATGGCCGCTACTGTCGCACACGCAATATGGCTCGGTCCACAACTAGCCGAGTCAGAGCCGACAGAACACGAAGACCACCCGGTCGATGAGAGAGCTGGGGGGACACCGGATCGCCTTGAGAATGTATATGCAATCGTAGCGGGGACAGAGCGGGGAAGGTGATCTGACTGCCCTACACCACGGACTCCGCCGATGGCGATAAGGGTGCGGAGTGGTGGGCTGCTAACAAGCAGTGCGGTCTCTTGTTGGATTGTGATGTGACTTCCTTGAGATGCTTACCAATTGTATTGCCAGCCCGTTGACCCACAACCGCCGTGCTCATGCATATCTTTGACCCTGTTGAGATAGTCGCGAGGAATCTTCTTAGTATCACTATGGGCAGGGTCCTGCTCACAAAAGAAACTGGGAACACGAGCCGCATCTGCACCACAATCACCATGCGGCAGAAACTGTTACCAACCGTTCTGCCCGAGTAGCCACGCGTGACAGCATGACCCAGTCGTAAGGGGAAACACAAAACAAAAGGTCACGATCCCGCGTTCAAATGTGAGTGCAGACCTCATTCCAGCGCCGCACTTACGAGAAGGAAAAACGTGTCCTGCGCGTCGCGCGCTGGATGTTGCTGGGGCATAAAGAGAGTGTCGAAGCACCAAAACGAAGAATCCGCATACTGATTTGTAGACATCTCCTGAAATACAAGAACAACACACCTGAAAAACGTCGCCCACCTTATAAGCGAACCGCATGGGGTGCAAACTACGCGTACTGTCCGAATCATTCGACGTGTGCGGAACCACAAACGGTACGGGTCCCAAACACAAGATCTCACCATGGTGACG
>NW_027155805.1:751-926 GCF_002600585.1 Cystoisospora suis | reverse complement strand
GTGATCTTGCATGGAAGTCGTAATGTTCACGGCGGCTTTGCACGGCACCTAGGCCCCGCGCCGCCCTGAAAATAGTATAGTTAGATAGAGGAGAAGAAGAGGTATCTAGAGATACCCGAATTATAGCCGTAGGAGCAAATTTAGGAAAATCGATATTTCGCACCGAAATGGTAGC
>NW_027155805.1:0-218 GCF_002600585.1 Cystoisospora suis | reverse complement strand
GACATTGGCCAAACGCCAAAGTCTAATAGCCGGACAGCTAAGCTGACCCACGGACCGGGAGGGGGAAACTACGGCCCGTGGATTCTAGATAGGCAGTATTAGGGCTCCTAGGGGAGCCTAATCAACAGAGAAAGCAGCCAACACAGCTAGGATAACCTTAGAAGACCTGGAAAGGCCAAACTAGGCCAAGAAATCTCACGCGGGAAATCCTCCCGCCG
>NW_027155804.1:1594-1752 GCF_002600585.1 Cystoisospora suis | reverse complement strand
GTTGTCCCATTGCTCGGGAGAGTCTCTCTGTCTGAGAACTGATTCTAAGTCCCGTTTTTTCTGTAATTTCTTTACGCCTTTGCTTCTTTCCCATCTTTCCGCTTCCCCTTCTTCCTTCCGGGGTGGCCATCATGAAAGAATTCGCGTATCGTGACGCT
>NW_027155804.1:671-1038 GCF_002600585.1 Cystoisospora suis | reverse complement strand
GGATCTTTCGCCTGCCGATTCGCGAGCAAGGTACGTCTTGTATCCTGGTTTGTTCTCCCCATGTTCTGGGCGGTTTGTTTTATTGTGGTGCTATTTCTCGTTACTGCCTGTGCCTTCAGCTCGAGTACTTCGTTCTGGGGTTGTCTCTGCGACGGCTCCATATCCTCGTCGTCGTCGGCAAGTTGTACAAGCTCAATTCCACGAGATTCGTTGTCTTCGAGTTGGTGGTTTTGGACCTGCTGGGGTGTCAGGATTTTGCAATCCTGCCTCGATCGCCACTAAATAGTGGCCTATTTTTAGCAGAATGGCGATCGTAAGGCATACAAAGCCAAGGCAAGCGTACACAGCCTGTCAGGATTTTACAATC
>NW_027155804.1:0-210 GCF_002600585.1 Cystoisospora suis | reverse complement strand
CACAGCGGCTTTGCGCGGCACCTGGGCCCCGCGCCGCCCTGAAAATAGCGCAGTTAGATAGAGGAGAAGAAGAGGTATCTAGAGATACCCGAACCATAGCCGTAGGAACAAATTTAGGAAGATCGATATTTTTCACCAAAAGGGTAGCGGACCAGCGCAGGTGCCGTTTACCCCGCAACTCGCGCACAGTGGAGCACGAATTTGGCCGAT
>NW_027155803.1:0-267 GCF_002600585.1 Cystoisospora suis | reverse complement strand
TTTTAGGTAATTGAAACCTTCCCTCCACACGATATAAACTACAATATGGGTTATTCACCTTCCTTATGGACATACCTCGAGTGCCGCTGTTAACAGATTGGATCCCTCCGAACTTGACCTTCTCCCCTGAAGGTTCCTGTGATTCCAACGCCTCTCCTGAAGTTCCTTTCCGTTGAGGTTGGTCAATCTTCCCCTTAGCTTTAGTCTTTAAAGGATTCTTCGCTTCTGTACTTTGAGCCTTCACATTCTTACACTCTTTCCCTGGTC
>NW_027155802.1:3886-23391 GCF_002600585.1 Cystoisospora suis | reverse complement strand
ATCTATCTTTAATTTATCTATCTATCTATCTATCTTTAATCTATCTATCTATCTATCTATCTTTAATCTATCTATCTATCTATCTTTGATCTATCTATCTATCTATCTATCTTTGATCTATCTATCTATCTATCTATCTTTTGTCTATATGTCTACCTTTAGTCTATCTGTCCTTAGTCTATCTTTAGTCCATCTTTAGTCTATCTCTCTATCTAGCTAACTGGCTACATAAGAATATATATATATATATAGGTATATGTGTATATCAGAAGACTTGCGTTGGGACGTGTATCTACAGAGAGTATCGACTTCTCCTCATTCTCGCCCCACATACATACAGGGGGTTCATCGCTACCAGCAAAAGAAAGAGAAGAAGAAGAGGAAGAAAGAATAAAGAAAAAAGGCGAGTAAGGACACGCATGCGAGAATAGCTCTATATCCCCTACACGTATGTTGTATATCTATCTCTATGTGCCTTTCTCTCATCTCTCTGTCTAATTCACTTTTTCCCTCCTCTTTTCTGTCTCTCCTTCTTCTCTTTCTTTCTCGTGGAAGAATCTCTTCTACTTCTTCTTTCTTGTCGCATTCTCTAAGCAGAGCTTACCGAATGAACATAGAAAGATGAGAACTTTCTGAGGCAAGGAGAGAAGAAGAAGAGCTTTTTAAGAAGAGATAAGGCTTAAACGTTAGATAGACCTGTGTAGACACACTGTCGAGAAGAGCTAAAGAGGAAGAGGAAGAAGAAAGGAAGACTTTTCCAATACTACGACATAGGGAAGGAAGTAAAGAAATATCAAAGTAGTGCATGCGATCGAGAATAGAAGATGTGAGAGGCGACTCCGCCTAGCAAAAAAGAAAGAAGAAAAGAAAGAAGACGCAGATCGCATATTTCGCCAAGGAAGAATAGATAGATATGTATCACTAGAGAGACAGATAGATGAAACATATCTATACAGATTACAGACAGATAGACAGGAGAAACAGAGATTCCAAATAGATAGATAGATAGATAGCTAAAGCCAAACAGATAGGTAGATAGATAGATGCTTTAAAGATAGATAGAGAGATAAGAAACAGAGAAGTTTAGATAAGGAGAAAAGTAAGAGAGGCGAGAAGTCATCCTGTTCCTTAAACTGCAGCCTGAGACTTCTACAGCCTCTTGGGGCAAAGAGCTTTATGTCGACGTGTTTATCTTCTTCTATCTTCTTCACTCTTGAGAAGAAAAGAGTCCGTCCTTTCTCTAAGACTATCTCTCCCTCTCCTATGTGTATAGATGTCTGGATATGCTATACTGAGACACCACGAGTAGCTGTATAGATGACTCCAGAGGGGAGACCGCTTGTAAGCTTGATATAAGAAGAGAATGAAGAGGAAGCAGGAGAAGAACTTACTAGAGGATGAGAGAAACCTAGGCGAGTAGAAAGAGAGAGAAGAGCCGTCAGACGTCTAGGAGAAGGATCCGTTAAAAGGTCATCCAGCCTAGTACACAAAGAAGCAAAAAGAAAACATCGAGAAATAGAGAGATAGCACTAACACTAAAGAGAAAGAAAGACACATAGATAGATAGAGCAGTAGGTCGCGAGATAGATTGATAGATAGATTGATAGATAGATGAAAGATAGATAGATAGATAGATAAACACAAGATAGATAGGAAGGGCGAGGGAGAGAGACATAGAAAAGAAGCCGTGCTGTCTGTACAGTATAGGAAAGTGAAAGAAGCTCGTACAGAAACATATCTATTTATCTATGTGTGTCTATACGTATAGACATTTATTCGCATGCAAACAGGATTTCTGTGGCTCTCTGTAGCTGGCGGCATGTAAAGAAGAGATTTCTTTTTCATGTCAGACTCGTCCTGCCCTTTTCTTTCTCTTCCATGGAGGAGAAAGAAAGAGACGAAGATCTACGTCGGCTTTTCTCCCGAAGAATGCCGCTACAGTCGATCCATGTAAATGACCTCCACCTACAAGTCTTCAAGCAGATACATCTAGACATACGTAAAAGAGAGAGAGAGAGAAGATAGAGAGATATAGCACTCACAGCTGGTCCGTAGCTAGGTGGGTGGACGAGGCTAAGCATGTATATCTCTCTCTATATATGGAGAGGATAACTGTATGTATAATAGAAAGAGCTTCTCTCTTGGTCTCCTTTTGCATGAAGAACGAAAGAGCTGTCTTATGCATGTGTATCTCCATCGACACACATCTGTATGTATGTGCGTATGTCTATGTATGGATTTCTCTTTGCGTTGAACATCTATACACGCCTGCATGTAGAATGAAGGTACTCTATGGGAAATGAGAGAAATCTTCTTCATGAAAACTGAAGAGATAAATACACTCCAAGCGCATGCAGAGCGCAAAACTGATCCGTAGAAGAGGGTGCTGTGAAGAGAAGAAACATTCCTCTCATCACTCAAGCTAAACAAGTCTTCTTTCATGACATGCGTAATTAACCTGCCCCGACAAAAAGCAAGCAGGAAGTAAGGGAATGGAGGGAGGGAATGAGGGAGATCAACTGCCGCTGTGCTCCATGCGTCGATGGAGAGATAGAGAGATAGGGAGGATGTAGATAGATAGGTAGAGAGATAGATAGATAAAAGGTAGATAGGTAGACATAAACAGATAGATAGATAGCTATAGATGGAGAGATAAAAATATAAATAGATAGATGCGTACATAGATAGAGAGATATGAACCTCTCTGGATGAGAGGCGGGTGAGTGGGAATGAGAAGGTAGACGATACACATGAGGAGAAACGATACAACGAAACCTAGAGAACTAAGCGGCTCTTACGTAGACACTTCCCCAGACAAACCGAACAAGATCTACCTACCTACCCATCTTTAACCTATCTACCTTTAATCTATCTTTAATCTATCTATTCTTAAGCTACCTCTCTGTTTCCCACCTGCTTATATATCTTCAGTTAATCTATCTAATCAGTAGAGGGAAGAGAGGTGAAGGTGGTAGGGAAGCCTGAGATTTCCTTGCTTAGGTGTGGGCATGATGTATGGATGTGCATGCACTAACCTTGAGACATAGGCAGCGAGGAGATTCTCATCCGAGAAAGGAATGTTTGAGAAGATAGTAAAGGCATCGACAATTTGGGGCGGATAGAAATCGTCGATACACGAAAGAAAGCGACCAGAAGCGACACGGAGAAATTTCGCATCAGGCACTTTGAAAGAAATCTGAAAAGAGAGAGAGACACACACAACACAGAATACCCACACTCCAACACCTATGGAAGGAGACTGCCCCCGCATGTAAGTGCATGTATGTATCTATCTAGATATGTATGTATGGACTGTACAAAGACGGACTGTATGGAAGTTCAGACACATGTCTATAAATACAGATAGATGTGAGGGGTATGGAGGTCTTCGAAGGTATATAGATAGTACAGGTGCATTTTCGATAGAGAAAGGTAGAAAGAGACAAGGTAGGGATAGATGAGAAGGGCGAACCACTCGTCTGTTGCTGTTCACGAGGTGTATGTACAGATGAAAAGACACTAGATGTGTGCGTAAGACGTCTACGAGACTCCCATGAATATTTCTCCATACATATGTAGACACACACAGAGAGAAAGAAAGAAAGAAAGAGCTCTCCGCGAGAGGAAGCGCATGAGAGATCGTCTTCCTGCTGTGGAAGCTTCTTCTAGTCAGACAGTAAGCGAGAGAGAGAGGGAGGGGTTGTTTACTAAGTGTATATGCACCTCAACAGAAGAAGAGAGAAGAAGAAGAAGATTGATATTCTTTGTGCAGGAGAGGGATAGAAGCACCTATGGCCGTTGTGTTGTATCCGTCTTAAAGAAGAGACTGAACCCCTTCGCTATGTCTAGACACACAAATAGCTACTAAACAGTGCTACGTAGGAGGTAGGCCACTCTATCTAAATGTATATGAAGAAAGAGAGAGAGAGAAAGAGAGAAAGAAAGGCCTGTAGCATGTAGAAAAGTAGGGATCTTAACAGGAAGACGAAGAGGAAGACTGAGAGAAAGAAGAGATGAAGATGCTGAAGAGAAGAAAAGTCGATATTGAGGAAGACAGGAGGAGAGAGATACCTACAAGAAGGAGAGAAAGAGTAGTAGACAAAGATCTTACATCTTGATTAAGAAGAGAAAGAAAATCTTCCGGTGACGTGGACCTGTGCATGCGAAGGAAATTGCGAGCCCTAAGAGCCAGGCGTGAACTGAAGAAGCGACTTCTGTGTTGAAAAGCAGAAGAAAGACCTTCTTGCTGACGATCGCAATAAGAAGAAGAGAGTTGCGAAGAGTGAAGCGTTGCGATAAGACTTGGAGAAAAGGAAGAAAACGAAGAAGAAGAAGAGAGCTGATGCTTTAAGAGACAAGACTGTGTCAGAAAGAGGTCGGAGTTGGGGAGAAGCGCAGGAGAGAGAGATGGCGAAAAAGGAGAGATAAGAAAAGAAGAAGTAGAAGAAGAAGACGACGAAGAAGACCAGGAAGGGAGGACAGATGCCTTCGACGTGAAGAGAGAAGAAAAAGGGGAAGAAGAAGAAGAAAAAGGACCCTTCCGAGTGAGGGAGGTAGAAGAAGAAGAGGAAGAAGAGGAAGAGATGCGACCACCCTGCCTGACTTTTCCTCTTTCTTTGAAAGGAGACCGGCGACTCTTCGTGTGAAAAGTCGTGTATGGAGAAGATACAGTTGAAAGAAAAGAAGAAGAAGAAGAATGAAGAGAAGAAGGCGGGACTGGTGAGGCGGACGTAGAGAGACAAGATGTAAGAGAGCCAGGTGGAGAACGGGAAAGAAGAGAGGGGAAAGACGGAGAAGAAGAAGAAGAGAAAGAAGAAAGAGAGAGATACAAAGGTTTATGTCGACTAATTCTTTTTGATCTCCTTCTCATCAGCGGGGAAGAAGGAGAAGATAAGGTCGATGATGACGATGATGGGGATAGAGGAGAAGGCAGAGAAAGTCTTGAAGAAAGAAGACTGGATGGAGTACGACATGGCCTTCTCCGTCTATAAGCCGAGCCCATCCAATCTTTGATCCCCATGATGAAGAGAACAAGAAGAGCGAGGAAGGGGAGAAATGAAAAGAAAGGAAGGAGGGAAAGACGAGGCTAAGATACAAAAAGGTATCCCGCAAAAGCGGAGAAGTAGAGATTCATGTAAGCATGGAAAAGAAAGAAGAGGAATTGAAGATAGAGGAGCCGAAGAAGAAAGAGAAGATACAGCTAGTTGTGTGTTCCATTTTCTTCTTCTCCTTTCCAGAGATCTCTTCCTTTTCTTTCCTATCCATATGTACAGTTCACTCGGAGAGGTCCCTAGCTGTAGACGCCTCGTCTACTGACTAGAAGAGAAAAGAAGAGAGGTGTTTTCTAGTGTATGTACAGCCGAGTGATAGCCCCTTCTCTCACCCTCATTCTTGTGCTTAGAGAACCGCTAGGGACTTTAGAAAAGTCTCTTCCGAGGGAGTTTCGCCAAGTGAATGAAGAGGAAAGAAGAGAGAATCTAAGAAGAAAGGAAGAAGGGGAAAAGAGAAGAAGAACAAGAGAAAGGCGCAGAAAAGAAGAGGAAGTCAGGAGACGACAGTAGCTGAACACGAGGCGGAGAAGGAGAAAGAAAAATGGAGATGAAAGCTTGAGAGATTTGAAAGGAGGGTGATCCCTACCCGTCTAGGAAAGGTGTGCACATACACGACCGGCTGACACGAAGTTTCTTTCTCCTTTTTCCCTCGATATGAAACAAGAGAAAGCAGAGAAAGGAAGCAAACCGACAGAGAGATGCAGATCTCTTGATTCGATGTGTTGGCATGCATCCTCACATGCAAATTCCGATCGATTGATCTGCATGCAGAGGATTTCTATCTCTTAGGGAGAAGAAGATGAAGATACTTTCAAAGAGTCTTTTCTGTCGCTTTTTTCTGAAACTTCATCCATTCGAAAGAAAGAGGAGATCTTTCTTTCACAGGCTCTCCGCTTCGGTCTTTTCCTTCTTTATCTTCTCTTCATCTTCTCCTTGCTCCGCTCTGTGGAGCACAGTCTCATCTCGCTCTTCTCTTCTCTTTCTTCTTCTTTCTTCTTCTCTTTCTCTTTCTTCTTCCTTCTTCTCTTTCTCTTTCTTCTTTCTTCTTCTCTTCTCTTCTTCGCTTCTGTTGTCGAGGATGAAGGCGATAGAGCAGAATGAGTTCTCCCAGCGCAGGGGGTGTGTGTATTCACTTGTCTCGCACTTTCTCTGACTTTAACTTGCTAGGGAAAGACCAGCAGAGGGAGAAAGAGAGACAAGTCATGAGAGAATGAGAAAAAGAAAGAAAGGGGTGCACTTCTTTCTCTTCTCTTCTACTTCCTTTTCTGCTTAATCTGCGTTTCTCTTTAGTCGAAGGTCACACGTCTTTCGGTCGTGAGAATTGTCTTATTTCTTCTTTCTCTTCTACATGTTCGCCAGGAAACGTCTCACTATGCCTTCTAAATCTTTCTCCTTATCATTCTCTCCTTCCTCTTCTTCTTCTTTTCTTTCTCCCTTCCCTCCTTGTGTCCTTTCTCTCCCTTTTCTCCCTCTTCTTCCTTTGTCTCCTTTTCTTCTCCTGAGGTATGTACCTCTCCGAACCATCAAGACTCCTTCCCGTCTCGCGTTCTTTTTCCTTTTCTTTCTTTTCAACTTCTCTTGACGGCTTTCTTCTCTTTCTTTTTCTCTTTTACTTTTCTGTTTCTTTTCTTCTTCTTCTCCCCAAGATTGATGAAGCCTCGCTGCTCTTCCACGACTCAGGGCGCGTAGCTTCACTCTCTGTATTCAAGAAAAAGAAGAAGAAAGAGAGAAAGAAAGAAAGAAAAGAACTTCCGAGGAGAAATTCTGTATCTGTTTTCTTTCTTTCTTCTTCTCTTCTTATCCTATCCACTACTCTCTCAATCTCTTGTCTCTTTCATTCTCTCTCGAAATCTCCGTCTTTCCCCACCTCTCCTCGCTTTTTCTTTTTCTTCTTCTTCTTTTGCATACCCTTTCAATCACCTCTCTCCAATCTTTCTCTAGTTCTCCTCATAAGAAGAAGAAGAACGTTTTCTTTCTCTCTTTCTTACCAACTATGTCCCCAGGTGTAGTTACACCCGCAGGAGGAGGCGGAGGAGGTACGAGTAGTCATAACGGCGCATTTCTTGCTTCTTCTTCTTCTACTTCCGTCTCCATAAATGTTTTATCGATGAATGACGATAGCTCTTCTTCTTCTTCAGTGGGTCTTTTTACTTCTAGTCACGTTCCTCCTGCGTATCATCCAGCAGCAGGAGGAGGAGCGGCAGGAGCCTCGGGGGTTAACGTCTTTAATCAGCCTCGCTTAGGCATTGACCGACCTGCTGTAGATACAGTCGCAAGTGTCGCTGCTTTAGTCAATACAGGTCTATACGAACAAAGCGAATGGCGCAAATCTATCAAAGCCTTCACGCCTCACCCTCTCTGGGGAAGAGAGGTAAGAAAGAAAGAGAAAGAAAAGAAACAGAAGAAAGAAGAGGAAAGAAAAGAAGAGAGAATTGGCGTGGGTTCTGAAGTGAGAAGGAGGTGAGAAGAAAGAAAGAAAGAAAGAAGGGGGGGGAATGAAGGAAAGGAATGGAGAGAAAGAACGAGGTCTTACTCCTACTAGTCCTACTACTATTCTTCTTCTTCTTGTCTCTACAGAGATTGCGGGATTAGTGTTGCGTAGAGCTACATGGATCATAAGTAGACTACGGATATCTTTTAGCTGCAGGAAAAGTTTCTCCATTTTAGGTAGAAAAGTAGCTAGTTTGAAAGATGGGTCAGTCTCCTTCTTCTTCCTCTTCCTTCCAGACTTTTCTTTTTCTCTCACTCTTTCTCACTCTTTCTCTCTTTCTTTCTCTTTCCTTTCTTTTGTATTTGTTTCAATCGCCGAGTTTCTTTGAACTCTTCTCTTTAGGCAGGGAGAAGGTGAAGTCGCCTACATACAAGAAGATAGAGACATCTAGATAGCTCGAAGATAAATAGATAGATAGATTGAAGATAGCTAAACTAAAGATAGATAGATAGATTAAAGATAGAATGGCTTGGGTCTGTTCCTTGTGTTTCTTTCCTTGTATCAGAAAGAGGACAGTAGAGGGGGGGAGAGAGAGAGAGGGTTTCTTATCTCTTATGAAAGAATGCCTTTCTTTCTGTGGAAATGCGTAAAACGGGAAGTCTAGTGGATTTAGAAGAGAGAGAGATGTTTCTTTTTATTCTTCTTTTCCTCTCTTTTTCTTTTCTTCTTCTTCTTCATTACGATTTCTCTCTACGTCTTCTTCAGACTTCTTGTCCTCTTCCTTTTAACAGAGAGAAGCTCCAAGTAGAAAAGGGACCCGTTTTCGTATATCTCATCTATCTCGCTATATATACCTCCGGGTGTGTGTATGGAAGGCAGCATAAGTCATATATAATGTAGACGTATATGTAGATACATATATATATATATATGTATGCATATGTGTCTGGATGTATGTTAGCGTAGTTGGTCTATTTCAGATTTCTCTATATCTCATATACAACTTCCATTTAAGAAATCTTGTCTCTTCACGTATCCGGACATACACACATATTTTCTCTCGACTTCGACACTTCTATCTACATCTCTATCTCTAATCTATCTATGTTTAATCTATCTATCTTTAGTCTATCTATCTTTAATCTATCTCTCCGTGTCTGTATTCCTATACCTCTGTATTTCTTTATCTGCGACTCGGAAGAAGGAAGTCCAGTGACTGGTGCTGTCGAGCTCGAGAGAAAGAAAGAAAGAAAGAAGTGTCTTCTCCATCCATGTGGAATCTCTCTCTCCCCCCTTTCCCCCCCTCTTCAGCCTGTATCTTCCTATGAACCTCTTCTTCTCTCAGTCATTTCTCCTCTTCAACATATCGCCACTTCGCCCTTTCTCTCTCTCTCTCTCTCAATCTCCTTTCCTTCTTCTTCTTTTTCATCTTCATCTGTCTCCTTCTGTCTTTGGATCTTTCCTTGTTTGTCTTGTTTTCCTTGCAGATTCTGCCTTTGCATGCAGCTCGTCTCCCGTATTCCTTAGGGTCATCGACGTCTTGTTCTCTTTCCTGTTCTTTCCTAAATCGCACGCGCACCTCGTGCTCTCGACTTAAGTGGTTCCCTACAGGCCAGAGACTCCTCGCCGGGACGTATCCAGGGGAATTAGCTGTATGGAATGGGACCTATTTTGGCTTTGAAGATTTGAAGAGACTCCCGCAAGGAGGAGGGGCTGTCACAGCCATTGAATGGGCCTCAACAGGGGAGAAACTTTTCGTTGGAGACTATTCCGGACTTGTCGTTATTCTATCGCATGCCCTTAACCCTCTAGAAAACGAACCTCTCAAGGTAGGGAGTACGAAGGGACTTATCTGAGGAATAAAGACGGGTGCAAAGCGTCCCCTTCTCTCTCTCTAGCAAGAAAGAACAAAGAGAGACAGAAGGAGAGAGAGGATGTCGGAGTGATGTAGGTGATCGGAGTGATATGGAGGTCTTATGCCAAGAGGAGAAAGAAAGAAAGAAAGAAAGAAGAGAGGAAACAGAGAGATAGTTGTAAGTAAAATAGGCAGGAAGAGACGGCTCTCTTCACATCATTCTGGGTGAGATATCAGGGGAGCAATGTCTTTGAAAATACTCACATAAGAAGCTTCTTGTATCTCTCTCTCTCTCTATATATATATCTATACAGAGAGAGAGAGAGATATGTATATCGGTGGGTGTATAGAAATATCTATAGATAGATATAGATATGTCTCTCTAATGCAAGGTAAGGAACTTAGGGCGACAGTTGACTTTTTGGGAGGCGAGAGGAGCGAAACACACAGCTCTGAAAGACAATGAGAAGAGAAGAGGAGGCTGTCCTCCCCCCCGTCCCCCTCTCTCTCTCTTTCTGTTGATATAAAGTTTTCATTCTCTTTTCTTTCTATGGTCGAATTGATTGATCAAGAAGAACTAGAAGATGAAAAAGAAAGCTTGCGCCTGTCTGTCTGTCTGTCTCTTTATTTCTTTCTTTCTCTCCTCTTTCATTCTTTCTCTCTCCTCTTTCTTTCTATTTCTTTCCCTCCCTTTTAGTTTCCGTCGTGTACCATGTATCGCCTCGCTTCTTCTTTTCACGAGCCTCTTCATTCACTTGTTTCTCTATCAAAGAAAGACGTCCTTAGGTAGATGTGAGACAAGAAGAAGAGAGAGAAAGAAAGATAGAAAGAAAGAAAGAAGACGGCGCTAGGTGAATGAAGGGGGGGGGAAAGGAGGGAGGGGTTTAGATGTGGCGATGCTAAGTTATGACTTTCCCCCCTCTCTGTCTGTCTGGTTGTGAGCTTTCTGTCGTATTGTCTGTGTGATCTTTTCTCTCTCCTGTTTCTCTTAAGAAGGATTTTTCGCAACATTCTCACACATCCATCCTTTCTGTCGGTGTCCCCCCAAATTCTTCTTCTTTTCTTCTTCTGTCTCTTCTCCTCTCTTCTTCATCTTCATCTTCTCTTTCGTTTCTCTTTTTTTCTTCTTCTTGGTGTTTTTTGTGTAGGGTTTAACGCATGCAGTCTCGTCTCTTTCGACGTCTCCGTATGGAGGTCATTTCTTAGCTGGCTGTTGCGACGGGACAGACCCATTGATATGGGATGTAAATCGATTGTCAATATCTCGAGTTCTTCGTGCAGCTAGTCTCGATACAAGTAGCTCAAGCTGTCTCCATTGGCACCCCCACATGTCTCTCATCGCCACAGGCGCCAAATACAGCTGGCTGTATCTATGGGACCCAAGAGACTCTTCACCTGTAGCTACACTTCAACCTCATCGAGGAGCTATCAATAAAGTTGTGTAAGGAGAGAGATCAACATACAGAGATTATGATAAGGAAAAAGAAAAAGAGAAAGAAAAGGAAGAAAGGAAAGAGAGAGAAGAGATGACAGTCTAGAACATAAAGGATACAAAGGGAAAGATGAAGATGAATGAATGCATGCAAAATCGCTACTTATGATCCATGGCTCTATCGACTGTCTCGCTCTCCCATTTGGAGGAGTCAAGGTCTCCTCAGTCTTCCTTATCTCAAATAGTCATACACTGACTGTTCTCTCTCTCTCTCTGTATATATATATATATGTATATATATATGACAGGTTGTATTTGGATATATATATACATATATATGTATAGACAGATAGGACATATAAATCTTTTTCTCCCCCTTTCTCTGTATATCCATATGTATATGAGAGTCTATGTATATGTATATTCCGTTCATTTCCACTGAGGGAGCTAGGTAGGCTAAGAGTGTCTACTCATCTAGGGAGTGTGTCTGTAGACAGAAGAGCCGTAGTAGGATCCACCTAGCAAAGATCTCTGTGGAGTTGCGACGATTTAACTTGTTAAAATATATAACTTTCTTGTTATAGAGAGTAGGAGTGATCTGTCTCCTTCGCGATCAACCTGTCTCTCTCTCTGTCGTCACTCCCACTTGGCTTCAGCGGTCTAGAGTCTCCTGCCTCGAGAAGCGCGTGTATGAGGAGATCTCTTGGCTTTTTCTTCCTCGTATCTTTCTTTCACATGGGTTGGTCAACCCTTCTCTTTCTCTTCAGCGCTAAAGAAAGACATGATAGGATACAACAGCAACAGTCACAGCAGCAGGAGCAGGAGGAGGGAAAGAGTTCTCATTCTCGAGTGTATAGACACCTCAATCGTACATCTTTGTAGAATGACGTTTCATCTCCCAACTGTACATGCTTCTCCACATGCCTTCTTGGCTTCTTTTTCTCTCATGCTCTCCTTTTTTCTCTCTCGTTCTTATTTTGTTTTCTGTCTTTTTGTGTCTAGATTTCATCCTTATGGGTCTTTACTCCTGACGTGCAGTCGGGATACTTTGATCCGTTCGATTGATCTGCGTAAATTGGAACCTCTTCATCTTTTTCGTATTCCTCGCGATCCCTCTGCCAACATCGACGCAACCCATCCTCTCTCCGACTCTTCATCTTCATCTTCTTCATTCCTCGTTAACTCTCCTGCTTCTTCTTCTTGTTCCTCTTCAAGTTGCGCCGCTCCTTCTCCTGAGCCAGTACAGATGGCCCTTAATCCAGCTCACCCGCATAGTTTCGTCGTGGGAGATGACGCAGGCCATCTGACGTTCTTCTCTCTTCTGCAGCCTTCCAAGCCAATCTCTCAGATACGAGAGGCTCATGGGGGGATAACTCCCCAAGCCCCGAATGATCGAATAGGCGAAGGAGGGGTGGTGTCTCTCGATTGGCACCCCGCAGGACATCTCTTAGCCACTGCGTCCGACAATCGACTTCTCCGTCTCTGGAGTCGCGGAGTTCCTGGGGGGATTTCTGGGAGCTCTCTGAATGGCGTGAAGCTCGTAGAGATCGACCATACAGGTGCCTTTCCTATGAGCTCTGTACGCGTTCAAGATCGAGAGGTTCTCTGCCTATCTTCATATCTAGCGGCTACGACTACACCTGATTGCAGAAGAACGACGCTGCCTCTTCAAGATCCACCTTCCCCTAGCAGGAGAGAAGAGGATGAGGAGAAACGACAGGGGGGGGAAGAAGAAGAAGAAGCAGAGAAAAGGAAGAAGATCAAGAAGGGTGAAGAAAAAGAAGAAGAGATGACTGAAGTGAAGAGGAAGAAGAAGAACAAACGTGTGAGAAGAAGAGAAGAAGAGGAAGAAGAAGAGAAAGAATGGGGGGGATGGCTTGACTTTGGATGCCGTCGACTGCCTTATATCACACAGAAGAAGCTTTTGTATCTAGCGCAAACAAAGAGGAAAGAAGAACAAGAAGAAGAAGAACTCAAAAAGAAGAAGAAGAAAATAAACGCTGCAGTCAAAGAAGAAGGAGAAGAGAACTATTACCATAAGCCATACAGAAGGAAAAGAGAGATTGCTCCAGATTTTGTCTCTTGTGTCTTAGAGACGAAGAATAAAACAGCTTCAACAAATGAAAAGCTCTCCTCCTCCTTGTCCTCATCATTGCCTACATGGCTTGGAGGTGCCTGTGAACCCGCCGATGAAGGAGGGCCTCCCCCCGTAATTCCTTCTGAAGCACCCTCGTGCACGCATCTCCCCCTTCTCCTCCCCCATGCGGAAGAACAGCCTTCTCTGATACAAACCGCATGCATCCAGCCAAGAGATGAAAGCAGCGCCAGTCATCATCCTCATCGTCACCATCCTACCCATGATGAGGCTAATCATTCTAAAAGTGATACTAGTAAGACTAGCTCCCTTGGGCTCCCTTCTTCTTCTTCGTGGATCGACCCGCAGCTTGCAGAAAGAAGTCTTCCCCGAGGAGAAGGTCTAGATGTTCCTTACGTGAGAGAAGAAGGAGAGGCTCTTCAACAAGCACAAGAAAGAATGAGAGGAGGAAAAGAAGAAGAAGAACAAGGCGAGACACGATTACAGAAAGAAGAAGTGGCGGCAGCGTCTTCTCTTTCTTCCTCTTCTGTAGTTGTTGGACCTATGATAGGAGTCGACGACCCAACTCAACAGTCTCTTCTACACCGAGCAGAGACGTTATCTTCTCTCTCGCTTCATCCCTTGGATCAAGCTTCTTCTCTTCTTCTTTCTTCTTCATCTTCCGTATCTCTCTCTCAGCCCTCAGCAAGAGAAGCGCCTCACAAAGATCAAACTCCCTCCTCCCTGGAAGAGAGAGAAGGACAAGAAGAAGAAGAAAGAGGAAGAGGAAGCACTTTGGATGGACAGGTCGGTCTTCTCATATCTCAACAGTCGATGACGAGTGATTCTTCTCTCCCTTTGAAGAACATAGGGAATGTCGAAGAGGAGCTAGAGTCGAGTTTTAAGGAATCTTCTTTATCATCGTTAGGAAGCACGGGCCCGTCTTCTTCATCTCTATTGCCTTTAGATCCACCGGCCTTGAGAATCCGAGAAGAAAGCACGTCGTTCAATACGCTTGTCGAGGCACCTCTGTCACCTGCTTTCGAAGCAGAAGGAAGAAGAAATCCTCCTTCCTCTTCTTCTCTCCCTGCAGTCTACTCTCCTTGTTCTTCTCCATCTCCTGTGGGTGAGAAGCTAGAATCTTCTTCTTCTTGTTGTCAGGCCCCCAGGAGTCAAAGCCATGAGAGTCATTCTCCTCCTCATCTCCCTGTCTCTTCTGTCTCCTCATCTTCAGCTTCTTCGGCGCCCGTTCAGTTGAGAAATGAGAGAGACCTCCATCTTTCCCTCTTATCATGCGGGGACCAAGAAACCTGCTCCTCTTCTTCTTCAGGATTCTCTTGTCACCTCCATCAAGAGGGGAGGATAGGACCTCTCTCAGCAAGTCATGCCTTCTCATCCACCCCCCCGCAAACACAGCAGCGACCAGTCGCGCAGCTTCTCTTCACGTCAAGACAAGCAGAAAAAGAACAAAAAGAAGAAGAACAAGGGGAAGAAGAGAAGACGCAGCGAAATATCTCATTAGAGGTGGAGAGAGGAGAAGAAGTTTCTTCGTCACACAAGCCGTTCCCAGGAGGTCGAGAAAGCGGAGAAGCTTTTCTCTCTTCTTCTTCTTTGCCAGCTTTGGCAAATCTCTTCGGCCAACCTCGACAAGAAGAGCAAGAGAGACAGGATGGAAAGGATTTCCACCTGCCCTCTTCTTCGTTACGTTCGTCATTCTCATCCTTCTCGGGGCCTTCTGAATCGCCAGCAGTCGGTCTCTCTACGGATGGATCAATCTCCGTCTGCTTCGTTTCTTCTTCTTCTTCAAGCTGTAGTAACTATCCTCTCACAACACCCGGCGAACTGCCACAAGGTGTCGATCTCTCTATAGAAGACAGAGGTGTCTCTCCATCTATGCTGAGACGCCCGCCGTCTGGAAGTCCCTCTCTTTTCCAGGATTCTCTTCAAAATGACGAAAAAGAGAAGACAGAAACCTTTCCATCTTTCCCTCAAGATCTCATGCCTTGTGATGCATGCCCCCCTTGCCAGCAGCAGCAGCAGTCTATCGATGCTCCTCCTTCGTCGACCATTCTCTCTTCCTCCTCTTCCTCTTCTTTCTCTTCTCTTGCTTCTCGTAGTTCCCCTCTCTCATCTTCTGTCTCACCTGTTCCTTCTTCTGTCGTGTCTTTCCAGCCACTTTCTACATCATATCCACAGGGACATTCGCTTCATGCAGGGAGAGGAAGATCAAACCAGCACGGACAAAAAGAAGAGAAAGAGCTCGTCGGATCGCGCGGAGAAGATGCTGGGAGACGGGAAGAAGAAGAACAGGGCTGGAATTGTCAAGAAGAAATCCAGGAAAAGAAGAAGGAAGAGGCCGAGCGAGAAGAGGAGAATGAGAATACGGTGCTTGTAGAGGCGCAGCTCTCACAGTTGTTTCAGCTAAACAGAGGGGGGGGAGAAGAAAGGAGAGAAGGATAAAGGGGGAGGGGGGGGGGAAAACGATGAGTTTTCTTCTCTTGCTTTCTTTCAAAGTCAGTGATGTTTCTCATTTTTCATGAAAGAAGAAAAGAAAGAAAAAGAAGCACCCCCGACAACCTCTCCATGCAGAGGAGCCAAAACACACGCAGATAAGCCTACGCTCATCCTCATACTCTTGAGAGATAGATAAAGGCAGATAGATAGATAGATAGCTAAACTATAGTTGGGTCAAAGATAGATACATGAATCAAAGGTAGATTGAAGATAGGTAGGTTAAAGATAGAGGATAGATTAGAGTTAGAGGATAGATTCTTCGTGGAGAGTACAAGGAATTGAGTGGTAGTGATGCTGCGCACCCCCCCAGGAAGAAGAAGAAGGAGAGTGTCCGTCTGTCTCTCCGTCTGTCTGTCTGTCTTTTTTCTCCTTTTAGTTTCACGTGATGCATGTGAGAGAATTGACCCTGTGTGTCTTAAACCGAAGAAATCGAGTAATGTATCAACAAGATCCACTCCTTATATGAAAACAAGGTGAACAAGGACGCTCTTCATTCCTTTCTTTCTTTCCTTCAATAGCTGCTTTGTTTATCTTTCTCTTCTCTTCATCTTTTCCTTGTGTCTTAGATGAATGTGATCGAACTTTCATATAAGACATCTTTTTCTTCTCGAGATATCTTTCCTTCTTCTTGCGCGGATCTCTGTGGAAGGCGATTGTGGATTGTGTACCTTGACGATAACGGGGATGAAAGGAAGAAACTGGAGTGGTTTCCTCTTCTTCTCTGTCTTTCTTTTTGCACGTGAAAGATTTATCTCTTTTTGAAGATAGCAAACAACTTCAAAGACGTTCACACGTTCGGCTTCATCCATGCTACTATTCTCTCTCTCGTTCTCTCCTTCACTCTCGTTCTCTCTTTCTCTCTCGTTCTCTCTTTCTCTCTGGTTCTCTCTTTCTCTCTCGTTCTCTCTTTCTCGCTCTTTCTCTCTCTTTCCTACTAAAAGAGAAGATCGTCAGTTACGAGAACAGGAGAGAGGCTTCATCTTGACCTTTGCTTGCTTCTTCTTCCTCGATCATGACCTGATGAGGCTGTCCTTCGTCGTCTTCTTTCGTTTCTTTCTTTTCTTTCTTCTGCTGGTCATATCCTTTCTCTCTCGATATCAAATGAAGTGAAGAGTCACAACAGAAGAAGTATTCCTCCCCTACATCTCGTAGAAGCAGCCTACTGATAGAACCACTAGAGGAGTTCAAAAGAATAAGCAAGGCTCCTCTTCCTCGTTCATCTATCATCGTAAAACCACAGCCTCGTAGTCTTAGCAACAGTCTCAGTCGCTGGATCTACAAGCGATAACAATAAGAGTCATAGTAATTTTAACGAGAGTCTTAGGTCTCCTTCTCTTTCTCCTCGGAGTCTTTAGAGGTGTCGGTATGATGATACGAATCTTACCAGGAGTAGTAGTAGTAGTCGAAGTAGGAGTATTAAGAGGAAGAGGAGGGAGAGCGCTGCACTTAGTGCTATGGTAAGTAGTAGTTGTAGTTGTCATAGTAGTGATAGGACTCTTACATCGTCTTCATAGTAGTAGTAGTAGTGGGAGATCGTAAGAGTCAATGGCCGAGTAGAGAATCGCCTTTTCTTCTTCTTCTCTTTCGAGTCTTCTGAGACATCTCATTCACAGAAGAGTCTCCTCTTAGTCTACACCTCCTACATCTACGACTGCCGGCATTACTACTACTGCTACTACTCGTGCGACTAGTATTATTGCCTTTCCTCTTCTTCTTCCTGCTCGTGTTGAAATTTTCTTACTTTCCTTGAAATGTCTTCTCCCGAAAATCATAAGCCTCATAGTGTGTTCTATGTCTCACATATATATATGCATACATGTATATCTCCTCTCCTACGTTAGCCGTTCCTAGAAGGCATATTCATGGCAGCGCTACGCTACTCTCGCCGTCGTTGACGCATCAATAACTTCAAATCGTACATTACGCTTAACTCATCCACGTGTTGTTGCTCCAACCCTATATCCCCCATGAGGCACGCACACCTAGACTTCTCTAGAAGCCCGCCGTCTCTCCACTATTCAGGAAGCACGGTCTTTACGACGCGCTCACTCCCCGCTGTTTTTTTCCGAACCCTCTCTGCTAATTCACGCATGACCACTCGCCATACAGATCCCGTCGCTGGAAAGTCCACATCTCTCGTCGGGCAGAGGGCTTCTCTTAACCGCTTCTGCGCAGGCCTCCCCCACAAGTCGTGACCCAACTGATTAGGTTCCCCTAAGAACCACCACTGCCAAAGCCTTGCGTGCTCTGACGCTCTCAAGCGACCGAAAAACTTTCTAAGCACTGTTTGAACTATTGTTTAGCTTAACTACTTTTGGAGGCTACTATATTGCTAACAGAGTTAAACAGGAACACACCACTCAATAAGAACAAGCACACACAATACTTACCAAGACACAAATAAGATTGATTTTCTTACCGCACCTGAACGTAATAGAGGCGCGGTAACCCGTACGAAAGCAGAGATCTGTGGCGAAGAGTTTTTGTAATTGATGAAAACTTCGCACAATAATAGGATAACAGAGTAGTTAGCTAACTATGTCACGATTCAGGCCTGGCCTCCCAGATTAGACATGAGTCTAAGCACCGCTCTGGGAAAGGGCAGACTACACAGTCGTTCAGAACATATACTAACTAAAGGGGTGTGAACGTACCACCGAGATCTGCACTACAAGGGTAAGGGAGGATCTCTCCTTACAGCTGTAGTGAAATCTGGAGTGGTGGGCCCACAGATCAACGCGTTTTCAGTAATGAATACGATGAAGAGGACCGGGTCTTACCTGGCAGTGACGACGATGGATCGAAGCACACGGCGGTTCGACTCGCTCCCGGCAACCTCGATAAACGGCTAGACAGGCGAAGCGGTACGTCCCTTGGACTCTGGCTAAACTCTTTCGTCTGAAGTGAAGATTAATCAACGGGTAATGCTCGAAAGTTCCTCTTCTATTCTTAGGTAGAGGCTTTGTCACGGATTTCAAGTTGGGTCCTCTAAGGGCACCGATTCGGTTTGCCCCCACCGGCCGGGCCGCCCTCACCCGCACAGACTACACTGAAAGGGGCGCGGTTCTACCGCCCTGTCCTGTTCGATCCAGGATGGGAGGGTTACCGTCACAGACACAAGGTCGCCTTCTCCACTGACAGAGATCTTGCACTCTCGATTGGGGAGGTTTGATCTGCCTGGACAGCCTATCGTCTATTGGGGTACGGGCCTGCCGCCGCTCCCGATCCGGTTCGGGTGGAAGGTGTCAGGCACCCGATAGCCGTAGTGGAGTTACGACAACGAGTGAGGTCCCCGGATCCTGTTGGCGGGATTGTCCCTCTCCCAAGGCGTGGAAGTTCTCAATCTACTAGTACCGGATCAAGTCAAGGTTCTGGGGAAGGCTCAACTCCCTTTTGAATCCTGAACCGAGTGTCCCGTATTCTACGAGACATTGACCGGCTAGGCTCACTCGTTCACTGGGAGGCCCTGGACCTATCCAGTCTAACCTGAAAGGTTCCAATCGAAACACTCCGCAACTCCCGACTAGCCCCCCCAATCCAGAGGCGGAAATTCGCTCCGGTCGTCCTCAGACTTCCTCACAAACGGGGCTTATCTCGCCTCGATACACGCGGAGAACGCACATTCGAGGGCCTAGAATTCTGAGGGGTCGGTTTGTCGGTTCAACGAGCTCACAAGAACCTCCAAAAGAGGCTGTTTTTAACAGCTCACTAATGTGAAAGGTCACCTCATGAACGATATCATGAAAAAGACACCGCACACACCAGCAACTTCGCCTCCCGTCCACGTCCCAAAGAGAAGCGAACCAACCCCGTCCCTCTCCGGGTCCTTTTCTCCCAAAGCTTACAGGGATCTGGCTGTCTCCCTGCTTCGGAATTTCTTCCCTTTTCCCTTTTCAACACCGGGAAGGACAACACACTTCTCTGTTCTACCCATACCCCTGAAAGCTCTGCCCCCTTGTCAGCCTCTGCGTCTCTGGTCTCTTATCTGCGGTCTGTTCTAGCTTCCTCGTCCAGCCGTATCGTGTGCTCCGTTGTCCTCTTAATCGAACGAAGAGCGGATTACCTGGGATACATGTGACTACCTTATCGATTACTGAAGTTACCGAATACTCTTCATTCCTTAGGTACTGATGTGCCGGCCAATAGTT
>NW_027155802.1:424-3448 GCF_002600585.1 Cystoisospora suis | reverse complement strand
CGTAGCGGAGCGGCGGCAGCACAGGTACCCCAGCTAAACCTGCTTCGGATAATCAAGTTCACTTAGTAATCTAGCTTTCCTCCCAGGGTTATACAGGTACGCTCCCACACGAGTTTCAAACAGCTAAGTTGCATCGTAAATCCTGGCGGCTCATAGGCTCTACCTCTAGTTACTTTGCTACTCCCTAATAGCCCTCTCACTGGAGTGAAACAAGACACAGGAAAGAATAGCACAGAGTTGTGGGTCAGAGCATTTCCCTGACAGGGGTCGAGTTGTGTGCTGGAAGCGCCTGCGGTGGTAACCCGTGTAGCGGTGTGCTGTGCGGCGTGAGAGGGTACCTCCGCGAACGAGACTGCCTGTACGGCCATCCAGGGAGAGCGGGGCGAACGAGGGACGGCTAGAAAAAGGGAGTGCCCGTTTTTCAGATTCCCCTGGGGACGTGTTTGCATCTAATGTTGAACCTAAACTGCCTGCATTACCCGGTAAATTCTGTGACTTGTGCTGCACTCATCGAGCCACAGCGGCCCCTTGTGGCTTAGCAGCCCACATACCTACTGCCCTCGCCGCGGCCGGGAATGATCCCGTGTACGCTAGCAGTTTTGGTGTGAGAAGTGGGACTTACGGGCTGCTGTTTTTTTTTGTGGCTTATTAACATTCTTTCTAACACCGCCTTTTCGTTTTTGTAAAAGAGATGCCTCGTACGGCCAACAGCAGGTCCCGCGTCGCGCAGGCACGCGTCGCCGGGCGTGTCGCCAGACCTGCGGAAGCTAGCGAGAGTTCGTCTTCTGTCGTTGAAAGGGATCCAGTGAGTATTTCTGGCAGTCCGACGATGGAGGGACAGCAACCGACGGACGCTAGGAGTCAACTGCAAGGGCAGTTGATCAGGACTCTACTGGATGCGGTGGATGAGATCCGCGCCATGAAAAAGATGTCTGAAGAGGCACGGCAAGCTGGAACGCCAACAACTGCAGGAACGGATTCAAGAGTTAACGGAAAGGGAGGAACGACTATTTGAAGAAATTAGACGTTTGGAAGTAAAGGTCGCGGAGTTGGAGGCAAAGTTGCTGGGTGGCCAGCAGTCCGAAATAGCCAGCAGGGGAGCGCCGCTCAGCACAGAAATCCAACTAGATCCTCTGCTGGCATACCCAACGGACACTAGCTCGGATCCGCAAGATTGGTTTATACACCTTGAGACGAAAGGTGATTTTCCGAGCCGCGACGACGCGTGGAAGGTAAAGGCCCTTTTGAAGTACCTTCCGGATCGGTACCACGCGGAGTTGCTGCCTCTCCTGTCGGAGCCGGCGCCCAGATATGAGAAGCGTGACCACTTGATAATTCAGCATCCTACCTATGAGGGTTACCCGCTAGGTTATTATAAACGTAAGTTAGATGACTTAAAGACCGTGTGGGTTAACCCTGCGCAGATGACGGGTTACTTGCTAAAGTTGAGAAATCTTAAAAAAAAAATGTGCGACAAGCTTAATCTGCCGAATGCAGTATGGGATGAAGAGACACTGCGGAGCGCGTACTTGGACGCTCTGCCAGCCAGAATGACTCATCTTGTCGTGGCTTGCGGAGATTTTACCCGTCTGACACTGGAGCAGCTTCAGGCTCGCGCCGATGGTTTTGCACTCGGCGAGCACTTGCAGGAGCGGAAATCACACCAAAGCCCTACGACTCTGCCGGCAAGCATATTGGCGGTCAAGGAGTGAAAGCAGAACTTTCACAACCAATGTTTTAGGTGCGGAGCCAATGACCACTGGGCGAGGGATTGCCCGCACCGTCTGAGAAAGGTGGAGCCGCGCCGTTATGGAGAACCGAAATCTGAATGGAGGATCTGCCGGAAGCGCGGACACGACGCGCACGATTGCTGGTTCAGAGGTATGACACGGTGCAAAAGATGCCACGGATTCGGTCATCCGGAGCAAGCTTGTCAGCTGACGAAAAGGGGAACTCATGACAGTGTCCGCCGAACTAGGGAGCCCCGTAGGAGCGGTGACCAGCGGCACGCCGACGGGCAACGGCCATCTCGCGGGTCGGGCCGGACGCTCTCGCGTAGCCGATCTAGAGAGCGGCGCAACTGAGCATCATCGGCAGGAGGCTCGTCGGGCAGGGGTAGCCCACCCAAGAGGGTATCATTCACATGCGTGGCGGCATGCCCGGTCGAAACCGCAATCTCAGAATCAGGCAGGTCGTTGGCATCTGCAAGGCTCGATTCATACCGCGTTAGTGCTAGGGTACGGGGTACAATAGAAGGCATTCAAGTCAAAATGTTAATGGACACAGGTGCCGAAGAGAGTCTTATTGGAAGGCAGCCTGCACGCTGTGAAGCATTCATCGATGTCCACCGCACGGCCATGACTTGCAGACCAATGTGTGTTGTTCCCTTCTACGAGCCAGGAGCCTATGCGAGGAGGTTCACTGCCGCGCATGGGTACGCTGAGGGCAAGGTGTCGCGGGTCCTGGTGACGAACCCTTCGCCAGAACCGTGCCGATTTCTGGAAGGAGCCATAGTTGCCAAAGTTGTAGAGTGCGGGGGAGAGTCGGATGACTGTAACACTAGCCTGCGAGGGAGATGTCAGCTGAATGCGGAAGAAGCTGGTGGACAAAACTGGGAAGTAGAGATGCCATCATTGCAAGTTACGCGAGCGGGGAGGACACCCGAGGAGTTCAAGAGGCTGATGGCTTCTCTCAAAGAGTATCGGGATGTCGTCCGTTTTTCCGCAGACCCCCCCCTTCACGTTGCCGGGAAGCAGAGGCGACTATACCTACGGGGACGTCGAAGCCATGTTCCACATTTCCTACAAGAAGTCACCATCAGAAAAGCGCATAGTAGAACAAGAAGTCACGAAGATGTTGGAGTGCGGGATAATAGAGCCGAGCGTGTCTCCTTGGTCTGGCGGCGTATTCCTCGCACCGAAGAAGTACGGATCGTGGAGATTTTGCCTTGATTACACCAAGCTTAACAAGATGACCGAGAAAGACGTTTCTCCATTGCCGCCGATTGAAGATCTCCTTGTTGCG
>NW_027155802.1:0-323 GCF_002600585.1 Cystoisospora suis | reverse complement strand
ATGGCGACCGGGTATTGGCAAATACCCATGGCTCAGGAGGACAAGAAAAAGACTGCATTTACTACACATGTCGGTCTCTATGAATTCAGTGTAATGCCTTTCGGTTTGTGCAATGCCGCTGCAGCATTCCAGCGGCTGATGGACGCCGTGTTAGCGGGAGTAAAGTGGACTACTGTCTTAGTCTGTAATGATTCTTGGCGTCCTGAGACTACGCGAAGTCGACTTCGGCGTCCCGCAGGGGTGGTATCTCGACTGGGAGTGGGCGGATCGTCTCCCATAGTCTGTTGAGCGTAGTCTTCATCCACCTCGAACCAATACCTTCG
>NW_027155801.1:0-20924 GCF_002600585.1 Cystoisospora suis | reverse complement strand
GTAGGAGGAGTAGGAGGAGGAGTCTCTTCAATTGCTGCGATTGCTTTCGGCAACATAAGAGGATTTGGAAGGAATGATATAGTAACCCACACACCACCTAAGAAAAGAAGGAGAAGGAAAAGAATAGCTAACGAACATTCCTCTTCTTCTTTTTCGTAATCTTCTTCTTGTCTTGCTTCTTACAGTCGAGTGATGGATGGATGGATTTGTATGTGTGTGGGTCTCCTCCTTCTCTTGGTAGACTAGAGACATTCTTCTTCTTCTTACTATCATTATTCTTATTCACCTTTCTCTCAAGTGTGTATTTCTATCTATCTTTAATCTTCCTGTCTATCTTGGTCCTTCTATCTATCTGGACTCTGCTTTTTCTTAATCAGTCCCTTTATTTATCTGTCTTTCATCTCTCTTTAGACTAGGTGTGTACGAATCTCTATCTTTCACAAAATCTCTCTCTCTTTTGACTCGATCTCTCCTTTCTGCATCTATCTCTCTTTCCCTAGATATCTTCCCTATCTCTCCTAATCTGTGGAGTCTCTCTCCTTTTCCTTTTCTCTCTCATCACTCCCCGAATGAAACCTCTCCACTCCCTCCTTTCTTCTTCCTTCCCACCTCTTCTTCTTTCTTTCTTTCTCACTCTTTCTTTCTTTCTTTCTTTTTGTGTAGGGTTTGTTTAAGATGAGTGGAGATCTGTTTGGCTGGAAGAATCGTAAGACAGGTAGTGTTCATCAGTACAAGGCCTCAGACATAGTGCGGGCTCAGTGGCTTCATACAGGCTCCGACGCCTATCAACTTCGCATTCTCCTCGCCCCACACAAGAACGACCAAATCGTACGCTTCGATGGCTTTCATGAAAAGGTCAGATCAAAATAAAGAGAGAATAAGAAGATGAAGAAGAAAGATAGAGAGAGAAGTAGAGAGATAGAGAGACACGAAGAAAAAGGAAGAGAAAGATAGAAAGAAAGAGAGATAAAAAGACAAGTAGATCAAAGATAAAGAGATGAAAGGTAGAGAGATTAAAGATAGATATAGTGCCTCCTCCTCATTCCAAGTGACCGTTCTGTACTGGGAGAGTGATCTGCATGCACCGGATAAGGGGGGGAGATTTCTCTGTCTAAAGTTGATATCTCCATCTTTCTTTCTTTCTCTCTAGCGGCCCGTTCAGCAAGCAGGGAGTCGAGAGTTGCTTTTCTTCTTCGTCTTTTCTTCTCTCCTTTCCTTCCTGTGAAGAACGGGGGGCCTCCATCCATCAGGACGAGATCCTGTGGCCCCTATCTCTTTCTCACTCCCTCTTTCTCTCTCTTTCTTTCTTTCTTTCTTTCTCACTCTTTCTTTCTTTCTCACTCTTTGTATTTCTGTGTGTCTAGAATTACGTGGAGTTGCGGCGGCACTTCGAGGAGGTCTTTAACGTGAAGCTCCTCCGCGTTCAACAGGCGCATCGAGGCTGGCACTGGGGAAACGTACAAATGGATGGTATATCTATCTATCTATCTTTATCTATTTATCTATATATCTATCTATCTATTTCTGACGTATCTCTCTCTCCAGTTCTGTCTGGTCTTTTGATCTTTATCTGTGGATGAATTCTAGCTGCTCTGGCAGGATGGGGACTAGCCAGGAGTGTTGCATACATATGCTGATCTCTCTCTCTCTCTCGCCTCTTCACTCATGACTTCTCTCTCTTTCTCTCTTTCTTTCTTTCTTTCCTGGAGAAGAAGAAGAAGACTAGTATGACTCTCTCAAACAATTCTAACGCCCTTCTGTTATCTCACACAAATTCTTCTTTTCTTCTTTTTCTTTCTCATCTTCATTTCTAGGCTCTCTCCATCAACACGAAAGATACACCAGACCCATCGCTCTTTCTTTCTTTCTTTCTCAATCTTTTTTCCTCACTCTTCCTTTCTCACTCTTTCTCTCTCTCTCTTACTCTTTCTATCTGCGTGCCGGATTCGTGAAGGTCGTCCCAGTCTCTTCCATATAGATCTTTCTGCCTTTCTTTCCTTTACATCTCTCTTTCTTTCTTTCTTTCTTTTTGATATATATCTCTTTCTCGTTGTCTTGTCGTTTTCTTTTCTTTCATTTTTTCTTCAGGAAATAATCTTCGTTTCACAGTAGGAGGTCTTCCAGGTTTGGATTTGCATGCACAGGAGATCGCGCAAGTCACGACGCCTTCGAAGAATGATCTAGCCATCGAACTCATACAAGATGATACTAGGTACTTTCTCTTCTCTCTATTGTCGACCCATGCATCTCTCTTGCAATCCTAGAGACAGTGCACTTCGATATATATATATATGTAAATATACATATATATATAGATATATATAGAGAGATAGATATAGGTAGATATGCATGCATATATATGTATATGTATATACATGGTCTTGTGCGGTGAGTGGGGTGTGTATGTACACCTGACGAAAGGGATGACGGGTCTCTAAGACTGGGTTCTCTCAGCCTGCATGGTATGTTGTCTCCAGTGTATTATTCTTATAGAACTCTCTATCTTGCTATCAAGCAAACAGAACTCCATTGTATAGACATCTATATCTATAGAGATACATATATGTATGTGCATACATATATATATATATATATAGGGATCTGTAGATATGTATCTGGGGCCGTCTCTTCTCTCTTTCCTGGCTTTCCTTACGCCATGCATGCGTTTCTTTTCCCCATCTAGATAGGGAGATATTTAGCTTCCTTAAGAAATCTCTTTCCAGTTCTGACGGCAGCAATAAGAAGAGAAAGAGTGTGAGAGGTATCAAAGGAATGAAAGCAGTATCTCTTAACTCCCCTTTCCCTCTCCTCCTCGTCAATACTTCTCTCACCTTATCTACAAATATACAGCCGGCCTATCTATATACATACATACATATGTATATATGTCTACATTTGTCTTATGTATGTGTACATCTATCTATCTATCTATTTATCTTTAATGTATGTATTTCTCTTGTTTTGTCTGATGTGTGTGTTGATGCGTGTCTGTAGAGATCAGGCAGAAGATCAGCTTTTGGAGATTCGTTTCTATCAGCCCTTCACTGGAGATGAAGATGCTGAAGGAGCTCTGCAACAATTAAAACAGGTCACAAGAAGAAAGAAAGAAAGAGAAGAAAGAAAGAAAGAAAGAGAAGAAAGAAAGAAAAAGTTTTCTCCCCTTGAACGGCTCGCACTCCAGGAAGACAGCACAGCATTTCCACGTATCTACACATATCAATAGGCCAAGTTGTACATACATATATACATATATATATATAGATAGAGATAGATAGTTATATATATTTCTTATGTATATGTAAGAGATTTATTTCCTTATTCAGCCTTGCTTGTTTGGAGGCATTCATAAATAAATTACCACCTGTCTATATCTATGTTCTGATATAGATGTATCCGTAAATCTATATACCTTCTATCTCTATCTCTCTTTGGATCTTTCTTGTGTTTCTCTTCTTCTCCTCCACTCTTCCGCGTCTCTACGTTGACCTATCTTTAATCTGTGTCTCTCTATGGATCTTTTCAAACCAAGTACATCGCATATATATATATATATATGTATAAGTATACATAGATAGATAGATTAAAGATAGACCGGGCTAGATGAAAATGTTTGATCGATAAAGATCGCACTTCGGTAATCCCGAGCACTCGGTCTGCATGCAATTGAGAGAATAGTTGTCACACATAGAGAGAGAAAGGGAATGATTTGTCGAAGATTCTTCCTTCGTCAAAGCATCTACCCTCCCCCCCTCTCTTCGAAGATCAAGTGTACATACACCTTTCTTTGTTCGGGTGTACCCGCATGCATGCATGTCTTACCACACCACCGTACAGACAGACACCGCTTTTCTTTCTTTCTTTCCTTCATCCATTCATTCTTTCTTTCTCTCTCATCTTTCTCTCTCCTTTCCTCGCAGTTCAAATCCCGTTTTTCTTCTTTTGTTTCGTCTTGTCTCAACTCGTTCTTTCTTTCTTTCTTTTTCTCTTTGTGTGGGTGTTTAGAAATTGGTGAAGAAGAGTGGAGTCGCAGAGACGAAGATGGATAGCATCGCCCTTCTGAATGACGTGCCTCTCCTCGTTCCACGTGGTCGTTATGAAATAGATATAGGCAGGAGGGCTCTCAAATTCCACGGCAAATCTTACGACTACACTATACAATACTCTAGTATCAATCGGTAAGAGCACGCACCATCCTCCACATAAACTAAATTTAACTCGCAGAGACAGAAAGAGACAGATAGATAGACTGATAGATGGATCACTAGTCTTTCTTCGCATACACATATATATTTATATACATAGATATCTCTCTAGATATCTATCTATATATGGGGAGAGAAAAAGAGATATAGACACAAGCATGCAGGTGGATTTGTAGGTAGACAAGTTCTCATCACCACATACACATATATATATATATATAACTATATATGTATATATATATATAGTTATATATATATATATATATATGTATGGATATGGGTATGACTCTGTTCACATAGGGAGGAAGAGATCTGCTTGCTGAGATTTCCTGGAGGAGGTGTGTCTTGGTGTGTGGAGAAGAAGGGGCAGCTAAGCAGTCTTCGAAAAGAAAAAGAAGAAGAGGGAGAAGAAGAGGGAGAAGAAGAGGGAGGAGAAGAGGGAGAAGAAGGAGGAGGAGACTCACTTTAGTTTTCTTTCTTCAGACTCCTGAGATGGCTGTATCAAACTTTCCTACCTCTACAGTCGCATGCCCCTCCTTCCGCCCGTGAAAATACTCCATCACTGTCTCTGTCTCTGTCTGTCTCTCTTTTTCTTTCTGTCTTTATGTCTATCTTTATCTGTCACACCGGAAGCATTTGAAGATCTACATAGAGATAGATATACGCATATACATCTAGCTTGTCAGAGATAGGTCCGAGATAGATAGGTAGGATTTGGATACGAAGTAGAGAATGCGTGTGTCTGCGTTAATTTATCTATCCACCTCTCCAGTGCATGCCCCTACATCCATAGACTTCATATCTCTCCTGTGGAACTCTCCATATACACTCTCTGTCTTTACAAATACATAGAGAGATCGATCAGAGAGAGATAGGTTAAAGATAGATAGATAGATAGATAGATAGATGGTCTTCTTATGTGTATGGATCCACCACTTCTCTCTCATTTCTTTCTTTCTTTGTGTCTTTCTTTAGGATGTTCCTTGTTCCACGTCCGAATTCTCCTCATGTGAACTTCATTTTATCTCTGGAGAATGCGATGAGACAAGGACAGACGTCTTACCCCTTTGTCGTCATGCAGTTCGACAGCGACGCCGTCCAGTCTGTAGAAGTTAATCTTGAAGAAAATGAACTCACACAAAGAGGACTCGAGAAACTCCTAGAAGGTATCACCGTGGGGGGGTCAAACAATCTTCTTCATCTTCACAGTCTTCTCTATCTATCTTTAATCTATCTATCTATCTCTCTTCAATCTGTCTCTAATCTGTCTATCCTTAATCTATCTATCTTTAATCTCTCAATCTATCTATCTATCTATCGTTAACCTATGTCTATCTTAAATCTATCTATTTGTAGTCTCTCTTTGATACTCTGTGTATTTGTGTGTTATGTCTTGTAAGGCGTAGGTCCAGCGGTCTTTCCTTTCATCGCCTCTAGGTGGGGATATGACTTTATGTGTCTTTCGATAGACCCAGATACAGCTATTGATACATAGATCGTGTATCTCGAATGTCTCTACATGCAATTCTAAACAAAGACCATCGACCATTGGCGTCTTCAGGTGTCTGTACACTTGGAAACGAGATCCGTACAAGCCATACATGCATGCATGCGTGCAAGGCTCCTCCGTTCACCTACCGACTTTTGGTGTATCTATAAACTCTCTCGAAGATCTCTCATGTTAATAGTACCATCCATACGTGAGTGCATGCATGTGTCTCTCTCTTGTCTCCTTTCTTTCTTTCTCTCTCTCTGTCTCGTCTCATATTCACTTTTTTTCTTTCTTTTCTTTGTCTTAGGCAAGACGTTCGATGTTGTGACTCGCTTATTTCGGGCGTTAGTGGGGAAGAGTGTAATTGTCCCAGGAGACTTCAAGAGCGTCAAGCAGCAGTTCGGAATTACATGCAGTCACCGCGCCCAGTCGGGCCATTTGTATCCTCTCAATCGATCTTTCCTCTTCATCGTCAAACCTGTCATCTTCATTAGGTAAAAAGACTCAAAAAGAAAAAGAAGAGAGAGGTTTCTTCCCCTTCTACGTCGGGCGGTGTGTCTCTCTGTGATACACATGCAAAGAAGATCATGCTAAAGAAGAAAAAGAGAAAAGCAAGTGTGTGTTAGGGAGCGTTTCGTGGAGTGCGATTCAAATCCACGTGCATGTACATCTTTGGATTCATACAGTCAGGTGTATGTACAACGGAAGAGTCATAGAGGTCCTCCTAACTCTTCTCTAGCTCAAGCATTATAAACCGTTAAGATCAAAGCGGCTATTTGGACAGTCCGAGTTTCCTCGTCTATGTATGACTGACGTCTTCGCTAGTACTCTAGATCAATACGTAAACATACTCGATGCATGTCTCTATCTGTTTACCCACATAGATCTGTATATTGACTATACACGCTATCTATCTATGTATCTATCCTAAATCTATCTATCTATCTATCTATCTCTTTCTCTCCATATGTATATATATATATATATATATATATGAGGAACATATGTATACATGGGGGGTCTACGTGTGGATATTCGGAAGAGTAGAAAGAGTGTGTGAGCTAAGCTAAAGCCTTGGAGAGAAATTCCTCTGCATGCACGTGACTGAAGAAGATGACCGTGTGCGTTCACACTTCTGTGTTTCTCCTTTTCTTTCTTTCTTTCTTTTCTTTTCTCCTAGATACGATGACGTGGTTAGCGTGGAGTTTAGTCGTACAGGGGCGAGTACGACCAATCGATTCTTCGCTTTTACGGTGTCTGTACGAGGAGGCGGAGAATTCGAATTTACTTCCATTGATCGAAACGAATATCTCGTAAGCCACACACACACGCACACCTGACGCAAGAAGATAAGAAAGAAGAGAAAATGAGAAAGAAAAAGACCAAGAAGAAAGAAAAGTCCACTAGAGAAAGCAGTGCAATGGCGAAAAAAGAAACGAAAGATGAAGAAGAAGGAAGAGAAGAAAAGGAAGAAGAAGAACATACATCATCGTTATCATTTCTATTAGGATAATCTTCTTCTTCTTCTCCTCTTCCATACTGTCATAGGAGTCGCAGTAGAGAGTCTATCGTTTAATTTGCCTATCTATCTTTAAGCTGTCTATCTATCTTTGATCGACCTACCTCTTAATGCTTGTCGTCTTCTCCAACGAAAGAAAGAAAGAATGAGAGAAAGATAAAGAGATAGAGAGAGTGAGAGATAGTTAAAGAGGATTCAAGACTTTCTTTTCTCTTCTCCTCGAATTACGTCTTGTGTTGATCCCCTTCTACTTCTTCATCCACTTCTTCTCTCCTCTCAAGACATCCTGGAATCGAGGCACTTCTCTCTTTTCTTCTTTCTTTCTCTCTTTTCTTTCTTTCTTGATTGCTTCTTCGTTTTGTGTTCTTTCTTTGGTTTGTATCTTCTTAGCCTTTAGTGGAGTTTCTGCAAGGCAAGGGAATTCGCATAAAGAATCAAGAAGTCCCTGAAGGTGGCGGTCGTGGTGTGGCTTTGGAAGCGGCGGATCTTCCCTCAGATGACGACGAAGATGACGACGACTATCATGCTGGCGCATCGGACTCAGGTAGCTATATATAGATACAGAGATATATAGATGTAGAGATATATAGATATAAATATATATCTTCTTTTCTCTGTTTAGAAAAAGACAAAGAAGAAGAGGAAGAAAGGTCATCATAGAATGCTGCATGCATAAAACTCCGAACACTTCTCGTTCGTAGAGATCTAGAGAGAGAGATTGAAAGATAGATGTGGACGTCGAGTCTGTCTATCTTTCATCTGTCTATCGATCTATCTGTCTATCTCGAATGTGTGTATCTCTCTTCCTCTGTCTTTCTATCATTGATCTATCTTCAATCTATCTATTAATCTATCTTAAATCTCTCATCTTTCATCTATCTGTTGTCTCTCTCTAGCTATCTGCCTTCAATCTATCTCTCTATCTTTATCTATCTATCTATCTATATATATGCATATCTATCTATCTATATGCATATACATATGTGTATAGGTAGGGTGATATGTGAGGGGTGTGTGTAGGACGTTTGAGAGAAAGAGGAGGAGAAGAAGGAGGAGGTGTCTCTATGCATGTCTTTTTCACTGTGTGTCTCCTTTTCTTTTCTTTTCTTTTCTGTAGAGGAAGAAGATGAAGATTTTAGAGAAGACGACGATGAAGATGACGAAGAAGAAGATGCAAGCGAGTCGGAAGAGGAAGAAGACACCAAGAAATCCAAAAAGAGAAAGAAGAAGGAAAAGGTAAAAAGACGCAAACCCCACGGAAGAAAAAGAAAAGAAATCTCAGGTGACTTGCACATAAAAGAACACTCGCCCTATATGCACCTCATAATATACATAGACAAATACACATCTATACAGTTAAATACAGGTAGAGATATACATACATAGATAATTAGATTAAAGATAGATAGATTTCGCTGTCATATGTGTTTATGCAACTATCTTCACATGTGCATGTAGCTCTATTGTATGCATATAGTCGTATCTCTAGATATAGGGAGATATGTATATCTATATAGGGGCGAAGTGCATGCATTGCTGTTGTCGAGGGATAAATTCCCCAGGTAAACCATCCGTCTACAAGAGCGTGACTTATAGCAGTGTATCTTTAATTTGTCTATCTTGGATCGATCTATCTCTCTATCTATCAATCTCTCTCTATATAGACTTTGCTATGTTAGATCGTAAGTGGAAATGTGTCTGCAGACAGTCTAGACACCCCTACAGAACTGCCGGCGTCTATCTCTTGTCTACTTTCTTCTTTCCTTTAAATGAATGCACAGTTTCTTCGATCATCTCCTTCTTCTTTTTAAGAAGGCCTTGAGATCTATTAGATCTATCTTCTTCAACTCTTGTGAGTTATGAGAGGAAAGGACAAGAGAAATCGATACAGTTTTAGCCCAAGAGTGAATGAGTGAAGGAACGAGTGCGACATGTCTCTTGTATGAAATAATAAGACTCGCTTCTCGATTCTTCTTTCTTCTTTTTTCTTTTCAGAAGTCTAAGAAAGATAAAAAGAGAAAGAAAGATTAAGGGAAGCTCCAAGAAAAGTCCATCTTGTAGAAAGAGGAGGGAGAGTGAAGACGAGAAGAGAGAACAACGAACAGCTCGGTGAACTTGCAGCAGATATATGCAAGAAAGAAAGAAAGGGACAATGGACATGCATGCATGCATGCACTAAAGATAGCTAGCTAGCTAGCTAGCTAGGAATTTTATCGTTATGATCTCACCTGTTTAGAAGAGATATGTTAGTTGGTTTTATCTTAAGAAATGATGGAGAAGAAGAAAAGAAGGCAAGTAAAGGAACATTTAATAAGAGAACTGTCAGACTTCTTTCTTTGTTTCTTCTTTTCTTTCGAGGGAAGTCTAAATCGATCAAGCAACCCATCCATCACACCTCATAATGTATATATATGCATTCTCAGTTGTATATATATATATCTAGATGTACATATATACACGTATGTATCTCTATATGCATGTGTTTGATCCAGCGTGTCTTCCGTTTCTCTCGCCAGCATTTGAAGTGTCAATCTAAGGAGGAAGGCCTTCTATACGCCCCTCCGTAATGATAGTCAACACCCCTGATTAAGAATTCCTTTATACATATATATATATATATCGTTACGTGCATGTATGTATAGATATATATATGTATGCTGTGTATAGAAGTAGATGGATGAGTGTGTTGTATACGTTAAGACTGCGAAAGGAGATATTTGGATTGGAGTGAACGTTGGCTAGGCCTTAGAGTTATGCCGAAGGATGCGGCAGCATTCCGTATTCTCTTGCCTCTACATCGATCATGAGTACCTAGTCATTCTTTCTCTCTCATTTCCATTCGCATGTACATACACACATAAACACATGAAGAAATGCATATACCTATCGAGAGAGAGAGATATAGAGAGGTAGAGGGGTATATTCTCTAAGAAGGGAAGCAGAAGGGAGGGCTAAGCTTTCTTTCTCCCTCTGCCTCTACTTTCTCTTTCTATGGGCGTAGACAGGTACGTGTATGGAGGTGTCTCTGCCTATACAGCGTAATGTAGGTGTGATGTATAGCAAAGATGTCTATTAGATGAACTTACATATATATCTATATATAGAGAGAGAGAGAGATTGATATGTTTGAAAGAGCTATATAGGATCATGTGAAGTGTGCATGAAGAAGAAGACGCAATTTCTTATGCTAGCTCGCCATCCAGGAAAATCCAAGTGTGAAGGAGTGAATATCTTACTAAACAAGAGAGGGAGAAAAAAGAAGTGAAAAAAAAGTGTTTCTGTTTTTCGTTGCATGCATGCATGCATGCATGCATGTGGCATCCTCGCTATTGCCATTGTAGTCTTGACGATCAAAACTTTCTCGGAAAGATTGAGAAGACTAACTAAATTACTTTTCTCAGATTTCTTGAAAGGAGATAGTCTCCTGGGGTGAGATTTTCATCTTTTTCTTTCGTGAAGTAGAGAATCTTTGATCTACATCGTCAAGCCGGCGAGGGTCTCGGGTGTATGTACACTTCGCTTTTAGAAACCCGAGCTTAGTCACCGCACTATGGCCACGGCTCGGGTGTATAGACACCTCAGGGGGGAGGAGACATAGAGACCGCAGCGACACTTTGTGAAGAACGAATGAAGAGCCCTCGTTATTCTTCTCCAGTCTTCAGGTCGACTTTACTTCACTCTACAAATCTTTTCTTCTTCTTTAGATTGTGTTTATCTTCTCCTTTCAGCTTCTTGTACTATCCCTCTGACTCCGAAACAGAAAGAAAAATCTTCCCCCAAAACGTCTCTCTAGGAAAAGCGTAGAAGTATTTACTTCTTTTCTTCAGGTTTCTTCTTTTTCTCTGTTTCTCTATCTAAGTTTGCTTGAAAGAAACTGTAGTCCATTCTTATCTTCTCGCTTCTGATCTCGTGTGATGCTGCCCCCTGCTGAGTTAGCTCATCCCTCTGCTCTATCTGAAGAAGTGAGTTATTACGATTGCATGCTTTCTCTTTCACATCCATATCCTTTTGTTCGGGTGTATGTACACTGCATTATACACGTATAGGATGCTGCTGAAAAAGGGGAATTTTTATCTACTTCTTCTCGAAGGAAATGAAGAGGAGTAACTCTCTCTCGTCAAGAAAGACGAATGACCGACTGCTCCTAACTCGTCAACGTACACTTTCTCTCGTTCCCTCTCTATACAGCGATATGTACATAGATACACATACGCAGCTATAAATCTATGTATATACACCTGACCTGAGTTCGTCTCGATGAATCTATACATATGTACATATATATATATATATATTTGTGAAGATAGACGGCTTAGAGAGAATGAAGGAGATAGTGCACGACAAGGGAGGATAGGCAGGCATGACAGTAGAAGAGGAAAGAGAAAACCTTCTTCTACTTCAGCTGTCTATACACCTGAAAGCGAGTATATTTAAGGAAAGACATAACATATAGTTTAGATATATAGATCTAGAGAGATCTTATATAGGAGGCTCGCTGTATCTTGTTTGTCTCTTCCACGTCGATTCTTGAGAAAGAAAGCAGTTCTGCCTTTCGCTCTGATCCTTCCCTCTCTCTTTCTCCCTCTCGGTTCGGATTCTTTTTCTTTCTCTCCAAGCACTTCCTTTCATTCTTCTACTTCTTGTTTATGATCATCTAGACAGGAAAGACAGACGTCAAAGAGAAAGAAGAAAAGAAGATTACAAGGAGTTTGAAAGAAGAGAAGAGAAAGCAGTCTTGATCTTCTTTCTGTACCATCTTAATCTTTTGACTTCAATTCTTTTGTTTCCTTCTGTCCTGACAGAAGAAGATAATCCCTTCCCTCCTTTCAGAAAGTGTGTGCTTCTCTACCAAGCAGAGAGAGAAAGTCTACAGGAGAATTCTCTCCCTCTTCTTCACTTAAGAGGAGAAAGAGCTTTCATGTATACATAGGGAAAGAGAGACAGAGAGAGAGAGAAAGAGAAAGATCTCTTTATCGGTATAAGAGAGAAAAAGTTGAAGAGAGAAGGAGGAAAGAAACTACCACTACCCTACAAAGAAAATACCGAGAGAAGGAAGAAAGAGAGAGCGAGATCTATCTATCTTTAATCTATCTATCTTTAATCTTTCTTTTATCTATCTAGCTAGCTATCTATGCTGTAATCCATCATTCATGAAGTCTCTGGATTTGTCGTATAGAAACACTCTTCTTTCCTTTCTTTCTTTTCTTTTCTCTTTTGAAGACTTTTAGTTCAATCTCTCTTTCTTTTTAACGACCTTTTTCTTCTTTCCTATCATCCCTCCACAGACGTCTCATTCATTCATCCTTTCGCTTCTCTTCCCCTCTCCTCGTCCTCTAGGAATCCCTCGCATCTTTTTCTTTCTTTCTCTCCTCTTTCTTTTTCTCTTGTTGAAGAGATCTCTTCTTTCTTCTCTCTCTTTCCTCTCCTCTCTCTCATTGACGTCTCCTCTCTCTTTTCCTTACTACTACTCCTCTCTCTCTCTCCTCTGGGAGAACTCGTGACGTACCTCTCTATTTATCTCTCTATTTATTCATTTGTCTGTAGATTGCATGCACACTCACGCATGCATGACACACAAAGAAAAAAAGAAAAGTTTCTTCTTCTTCTTCCTTCATTAAATTTCTTTCCGTTTACCTGCTGAAGATAACTCTCTTCTGCTTTGCTTCTTCTTCTTTTTCTTCTTCCTCTCCATTCGCGGTCCATAGCCTTCTTGCCCTCTGTAGACGTTTTGAGTAGAAAGGAGGAAAGAAAGAAAGGCCCCCCTCCCCGCTAGTCGACGTTCCTTAAGGAGTTCTTCTTATCCTTCTTCGTCTAGGTAGAGGAGAGAAAGAAAGAGAGAAAAGAAGAGAAAAGAGAAAAGAAGTTGATCAAGATGTCCTCCTCGGCACCTGCGTCGTCTTCGAGTCCGTCGACTGCTTCTGCAGCTTCTTCTTCCTTATCATCCGGCGCTTCTTCTTCTTCTTCTTTAGAGGTGGTAGCAGCAGCTGCTGCTGCTGCTGCAAAGAAGAAATCTCCGAGTGACTTTCTGCAGACAGTTTTGGGCCAGCGAGTTGTCGTGCGATTAAGCAATGGAACGGACTACAAAGGCATGTCCTTCATTCTCTATCTCTCTTTCTTCTTATTCCTTCTTCTCTTCTCTCTCTTCGTCGTCTTCTTTCACATCGTCTCTCTCTCTCTCTTGCTTCTTCTTCTTCTTCTTCTCTCTTTCTTCATCTTCTCAATCTTCTCTCTCTCGGTCTTACTCTCCTCCCTGTCTCTTCTTCCTTTTTTAGTTGGTGTTTCTCCTCTCAATCTTCGCCTCGACTGTCTATCTCTTTTCTTTAGAAGCGAAAAGGAGAGAGAGATAGACAGAGAGAGACAATCTTGCTTCTTCTTCTTTTTCTTCGTGTTAGTCTGACTACTTGGGGAGATAAAGCATGTGGCGTGACAACACCTCCTTCCCCTCACACATCTCATAGAGGCCTCAAAATCTCCTTCTCCCTCTTTCTTTCTTTCTCACTCTTTCTCACTCGTTCTTTCTTTCTTTCTTTCTTTCTCTCCTTTGATAGGGTTCACATATACTGTTGAAAAGAAATGTATCTGTCTCTAAGTACATGTATGTGTATCTCCTCGGGATCTATCTATTTATCTTTAGTCTATCTCTTCACTCAACTTGTCATTCTAAGTCTTCAGGCACATCTATGTCTCTATTCTTCTATCATACATCTCTATACATCTTGCTCTTTGTATCTCCAATTGTCTTGCTTTCATGCGTTGTCTCGTCTCTTTGGACTTGTCCGTGTCGTTTCTTCTTCTTTACCTCTTCTATTCAAATTCCTCGATCACATCATCCACATATATGAGATTGCATGCATGCAGTTTGTTTATTTCTCTTCTTCTTTTCTAGCGCATAGGCTACTAGACGCCTCTTTCGTATCAAGCAAGTCTGCTGTCCTAGGGTCTTCTTCCTACCCAAGGTTCTACGCCTCCTGGTCTATTCACTCATACATATACATATATCTACATGTATGTGTATACATATACATATATCTACATGTATGTGTATACATATACATATATCTAGATGTATGTGTATATATACATACGTAGATCCACGTATATCGAAGATCTGGTACATACATGGGTACACACACATACATATGTACATTCACTATACATGGCAAGAGAGAGAGAGAGAGAAGGAGGGTGAGATCCCTCCTTCCTTCTTTCCTTCCTTTATGGAAATAGACGTGAAAGAGAGAGAGAGATAATTATGATCAGTATGGTATGGTTGAAATAATAGGCTCCTCATTCAACTTACACAAGACAGGAATGTCTGCATTTTCCCCATGATAAGTACGACATCTACGTCTTCTTTTCCAATCTTGTCCTGAGATTGAAGACTTGCAATTCTTTTCATCTTATTCATGCTTTTCGCTGTGTTCTTCTTCAGTCTCTCTCTCTCTGTCTCTCTCAAAACACCCCATGTCTCCGGAGACAGAAAGAAAGAAGAAAAGAAAAACTTTCTTTCCCATTCGCATTCTCTCTATATATGTCTCTCTCTCTCTCTCTCTTCACTTTTCTTCTTTCTTCTTCTTTCTCTCTGTCTGCGCTTGGGTTAGTAGTAGTAATGGAGGTGGGGTGTACATACACCTCACATGCATCTAACGTATTTGTGTGAAGTCATCGTCTGCGGTGTATGAGCCCTGTGTCTTCTCATGTGCTTTTTTTCTCTTCCTTCTTTCTCTCGTGTTTTCTGTAGGGATTTTGACGTGTTTAGATGACCGGATGAATATAGCGTTAAGTCAGACAGAAGAATATCTCGAAGGAAGTCTTACAAACTCCTATGGACTAGCCCTTATTCGAGGCAATAATGGTACATCTCCCTCTCTCTCTCTATATATATATGTATATGAATGTATGAGAAACATGCATAACTATATATAGAGAGAGATCTAGATCTATAGATACGCAATGGATGGATTGTTTCTTCTCTCTGTGTCGATTGAATGACTTGATCTTTCTCTATACTTTCCTACGCAAAGCGATGAGTTTAGCTATCTATCTATCTATCTCTCTCTATCTTTCACTTGAGAAAGAGTGTGAAGGGAGAAGAAGAAGAAGAAAGAATAGAGAATGTGTCTGTCGTAGTCTATGTCTATCTCTCTTTACTCATATCAAGGAAGCAGTCACGTGTGTAGATGCTTGGAGGTGTTATGTCTCTCATCTCTCTCACTTTACTGTCTGTTCTATCAAGAAGAAAAGTCAGATGAAGTGTGTTGCCTCTCTATCCATCTCTACGTCCAGAAAGATAATCCGTGGAGAAATAGACTTTCTCTCTCTGTTTCCGTGCTCTCTCTCTCTAGACGCATACAGATACCGCACGTCTTGTTTGTATACACAACATATACATATACACATATATCTATATATATATATATGTAGAGAGAGAGAGAAGATGAAGTTTGCATATGTGTGAGAAGAGTTTCTATTTTTCTGCGTATATGTATGTATCTCTAGTAGTTGTGGTATTCTATACCTTTATGAGATATTGAAGGGTATTTGGAGGAGAGCATTTAGGAAACTCTTCATCTTCTTCTCTACGGTCGGGTGTCTCTCTATCTCTCTACCTTAATACTTCTTATCCTTCTTTATTTCCTCTTCCTATCTATCTATCTATCTATGTTGAGTAGAGTAGCTAGAATGAGGGAATGAAGATAATCGTAAAGGAGCAGGAATGAAGAAGAAGAAGAGCGTGTTCTTTTTCTCTTAGTGTTGAGAATTTAGTCAGAGGAGAGTAAATGAAGCTGTTCTGGTGTATGTACACTCTGTCATTCATCGATTTTCTGTTTTCAAATTTCTTCTTCTCTCTTTTTCTCTCGTTTCTTTCTTCCTCTTTCTTCTCTTTTCTTCTTCTTCTTCAACTTGGCCGTGACCCGTAGACACCCTTATGAAGAAAGACATGCAAACAGATAAATTGAAGATAGCTAGATAGATAAATAGACGATAGAAAGACTGAAGATAGGCAGATAGATAGGTGGAAGGTGTGCATGTTTTCTCATGGTGCTTTCTTTCTTTTTCTTTCTTTCATTCTCACTCTTTCATTCTTTCTTTCTCTTCCTCTCTTTCTCTTTGCTTTTCTGTGTGTGTATAGTATTGTACATTAGCAGTGCCGACGGGGGCCGAGAAGACTAGAGAGACAAAACAAACCGTCCATCCATCTACACGTAACTAAAATCTTCTCTCTCTCACTCTTTGTCTCTTCTTTCCTCTTTTCTTTCTTCTTCTTCTTTCGTAGTGCCTTTTCTTTCCTCTTCCTTTCTTTCGTATCATTTATTCCTTTATTTCTCTTTCTTCGTCTCCTCTCTTTTCTCTGTCTCTCCTTTTCTGAACTTTGGATCGCTCTTCAAATTTTCCAAACTTGTAAGAAAGAGATTTAAAAAGACAGGGAAGAGAGAGAGAGAGAAGCAGAGAGAGAGAGAGAGAAAGTGTGGGAAAGAAAGAAAGAGATAAGATCTAGTCACAGACGGGAAGGCTCAATGAAATGTCTCCATCTCCTCTGCATGTGTTAAGAGGTGTACATACACCTCACTCATCTGCTGTCTCCACCCCTGTCATATCTATCTATCTCTATCTGTCTCTTTTCTTTTCATCTCTTTTTTTTCAACCAAAAAGCAGAAGAAATTTGTAGAAAAGGTTATTCTTAATCCTTCTATTCCTTCCCTTACTGAACTTTCTGTTCTTTCTGTCCTCCTATTGTCCATCAGAAAAGTATTTCTTCTGTTTTCTCAGCTCTTTTCCCTATGAGAAAGAGGCCTTTCTGTAGTAGAAGAAGGAGTAGTATGATAGGCTCTATAGTCATTCTCATTCTTTTTGGCAAGACTGCGCCTCTTTAGTACTAGTAGTAAGAGGAGTGAGGGGAGTATCAACGACAGTAGGGGAGGTGATAGAAGTGAGAGAAATTCTTCCGATGGCGCGTCGTACAAGAGGAGGAAGAAGTCTTATAGAAAGATTTCCTTCTCCAACTTTCTCACTCTCCTGTGAACTGCTCCTGCTGGCGCTAGTGTCTTGAAAGAAAGGAAAGAGAAGAAGGAGAGAAGATCGTTGACGCAACACAACATGAGACAGAGAAGGAGATAGATATAGATAGAGAATACAGAGGAGGAGAAGAGAAAGAAATGACAGGAGACGGTTTGAAGAGAGATGTGAGACAGGGGACATGGGAGGTCTTCTTTTCGTTATCAGAATGTGAAGAGTGAGACAGACCTAGAGATGTTGTTTAGAGGGACTAAAGAAACGTGAAGAAAAGAAGATCTTTTCTTTTTTACATGGATATAGAGAGTGAAGGGGAGAGGGACATCCCCAATGGACGTAATGTGGGTGGAGAACTCGGGTGTACATACACCCCAAGTATGAATGACGAAAAATGACACACAACTTTCGGAACAAGGTGATTGACCAACGAATCTTTTAGATTATCATCTACACTTCATTTCTTTCTCTCCATTCTTTTTCTCTCTTTCTTCCTTCTTGCCTTCTTTCCTACTCGATACAAAGTCTCACAAGGTGCCAGATGTCTTCACATACTACTGTACATACACTCTGTCTATCTATACCTATCTACCTATATATACTCTATATACATATGGATGGATGCTCTTTCCCACGCTATTACTGCTACGTATATATATATATGTATATAGGTTTTATGGATGTCTTATAATTTAGGTGTGTGATGGGTAGGGATCTGTATGTCTAGACCCTCTCTCTCTCTGGGGATCTACCAAAGATTCCTCTATACACACTCCGAAAAGGCGAGGAAGACGAGAAGATCGAGAGACTGGTATGAAGAAGAACGATGAATGATAGAGATAAACCAAAAAGACATCTCTAGAATGTATTAAAGAAGTCTGATAAGAGATGGTTTGTATACATACATACAGAGACATGTATGTACATACACCCCAATAAACCTATACAGATTCATTTATCTCATCTACACATCCATCTATACATATACACATTTTATATACACATTATATATATAGATATATAGATATGTATCTCTGTATATAGGGATCAGAAAGATGGGATAACTTCAAAAGAAACGGCGCATGGAGACGTAAGAAAGAAATGCAGAGAAGTAGGAGATAGATGGCTACATAGATAGATACATAGATAGATAGGACATAAATAGATCCCCGCCTGTTGGCGAAAGACTTGGACTTCTCTTGTGCTCTCTCAAACGCGACGGAAAGAAAACTTCGGCGCCAAGAAAGACTGAGAGAAACAAAGAGGAAGAAGAAGAGACTAAGAATCTAGCTAACTCTCTTCTTTGTTAGAGCAGAGATAAAAAGATTTATCAGCATACTGAACAAGAGACAGAAGAAGAGCAGCAAAGAAAAAGAGAGACAAGAGCGGAAGAAAACGACGAAGCGTATCTATCTATTTATCTCTCTTTAATCCCTCTGTCTATTTCTGTTTAACGTCTCTCTTCGTCAAGAAGAGTCTCCAGACAAGCAGAGAGAAAGTTGAATCTTTGCTCCTTCTTCTACACAAAAAAGAGTCTGTCCCTCTCTCTCTTCTTCTTCTCTCGCGTTGTCTTATTATTTTTCTCTTCTTCTTCGCTGACTAAGGAGAAAAGAAAGACGAGCAAGAATCGAGAGACAGAGAGGAAGAAGAAGGCTTTAAGATGAAGAAGAGAGAAAGAGGTGAGCTAAGTTGCAACTTGATGTCTCTCTATGTCTCTCTCTATCTCTTTATTTATCGAGGCGCCCAGTAGAAGTTCTTTCCGGGGTACCAGTGTCGATGGTATTTTCTATCGACTCGCTTTTCAATTCTTTGGATTGCCTGCTCTTCTTCTAGACATTCTTTGACGAATGAAGAAGGGGTCGAAGAATGGCCTCTCAACAATGATTCTAACCCAGAAGAAGAAGAGTGATCTAGCTCACCCCTTCCTATCTTCTTCTTCTCCTCTTTCTTCTTGTTGTTTTCTTCTTCTTCTTCTATGGCGTCGTGGAGAGAGGAGGGGCTACTTACGCAGCGGTCGTCACGTTTTAGAAGATTTCCTTGAGAGAAATTTTCATCCTCCTTCTTCTTCTTTGCATTCCCATCATTCTCATCTTGTCTCTCGAGAGGCGCGGAGGGAAGTCGGCAGTCTTTCTCTTCTTTTCTTATCACCTCATCTGACGAAGAAAAGTTTGCGATAGAAGAAGAAGAGGGAAGATGCTTGTCAGAGAGCTGGAGAAAAAGAATGAGAAAGAAAGAAAGAAAGAAAGGAGAGAGATGAAGCAAAAAGCAAGTTCAAAGAGTCAGTTAGACTCTACGCGCAGTACTCTTGCTGTGAGAGTATAAGATAGATGCAAGATACAGTCAAAGTAGAGAAATAGGTCGATACATACATAAATAGATAGATAGGGGGGGATAGATAGATAGATAAATGGATATAGATAAAGACAGATAATGAATACATCTATATAGATAGATAGATTGATCGAAGATAGATAGATAGATATTTGTATATGCCTAGAGCTTTTTCATATGGTGAGAGAGGCTTTGAAAATGGATGGACATTCCCTCCAAGCCAAGAGAAAGAATGATCTTATCCTTTTCTTTCTTTTTCTTTGTCTCTATCTATATGAAGAGAAGAAGATTACTGCTGTACATGCCTACATATCTATCTATTGAGAAGGTCGGTCGATCGTGTTAAGCACGCATCAAGAAGAGAAGAGAAAGAAATACAGGAGAAAGAAGAAGCTTTTAGAGGTTCCTGTCCCTCATTCATTTTAGATACATGCAGACCACACCACATGCTAAAACGTAATGAAAGATTGACTCTTCACTCCTCCTCTTCTTCCCAGAGAAGACAACACCTAGCCAAGACAGACTTTCGCCTTTTTCTAATCCATCTATCTATCTCCCTTTAATCTATCTATCTTAAATCTATCTATCATAAATCTATCTATGTATCTTTGATCGATGTGACTACCTTTGATGGTGTGGCGATCTATCTGTCTTCGGTCTATCTCTTGATCTTTCATGCCTCTATTCGGAATACAGCTTCAATCTATAAAGGTGCTGCTGCAGAATAGGAGAGAGAGAGAAGAAAGAGAGAAGAAAGAGGGAGAGAGAAATTGATAGATGACTGAAGATGGCGAGAGTTACTTGCTGAGGCGTCTCGATGGTAGGGGAAAATTCTCCCCCTGCAATTCCCTTCGATCCTTCATGAGAATGAGAAAGAAGAAGACCACTCCCAGGGAAGTGCCAGGAGAATCGACAAGAGCAGGAGACTGTCTCCGTCATGGATCCCAAGAGAATACCCAAGATCTTCTGAACTTCCTTCACGTCATAGAAGGTGAAGGAGTATCGGTAATCCACAAAGACGTAGTGTCTTAAAGAATACTTAAACTTAAAGGGAGATTTTAAATAGGTCACTCTCCATTGCCGCCGAGCTAGACGGCGAGGTACCGGCCATGGGATACAAGAGGAAGAAGAAAGAGAGGAAGAAGAAAAGAGAGAAGAGGGACAAGAAGAAGAAGGGGTAGACCAATGTGTGAGAGATGTCTTAAGATTGTCGATCGTTGCTTGTAGGGAAGAACGTTGACGTGAAGTATAGATAACCTTGAGAGATCGAAGAGTATACGACGATAGGGACATCTTGGTCAGGCTGTTGAAGAAAAGAGTGAAGAGGGCGAGGTAAATTCGTGATAAGAAAGAAGAGATAAGAGCCAGA